>NC_084733.1:74598526-74603526 GCF_033978785.1 Entelurus aequoreus | reverse complement strand
GGGTTGGTCTCCGCCAGGGCTGCGCTCTGTCACCTATCCTGTTTGTGATTTTCATGGACAGGATTTCTAGGCGGAGTCGTGGCCATGGCGGAGAGGGTATACGTCTCGGGGGGCTAAAGGTTGCATCACTGCTGTTTGCAGATGATGTGGTCCTGATGGCACCTTCGGTTCGTGACCTTCAGCTCTCACTGGATCGGTTCGCAGCCGAGTGTTCAGCGGCTGGAATGAGGATCAGCATCTCCAAATCTGAGGCCATGGTTCTCAGCAGGAAACCGATGGTTTGTACAGTCCGGGTAGGGGACAGGACTCTGTCCCAGGTGGAGGAGTTTAAGTATCTCGGGGTCTTGTTCACGAGTGAGGGAAAGATGGAGAAGGAAATCAGCCGGAGAATCGGAGCAGCTGGGGCAGTATTGCAGTCTCTCTGCCGCACTGTTGTGACGAAACGGGAGCTGAGCCAGAAGGCAAAGCTCTCGGTCTACCGAGCTATCTACATTCCTACTCTCACCTATGGTCATGAAGTGTGGGTAATGACCGAAAGAATAAGATCGCGGCTACAAGCGGCCGAAATGAGTTTCCTCAGAAGGGTGGCTGGCATCTCCCTTAGAGATAGGGTGAGAAGTGCAGTCACCCGAGAGAGACTCGGAGTAGAGCCGCTGCTCCTTCGCTTGGAAAGGAGCCAGCTTAGGTGGTTCGGGCATCTCGTGCGGATGCCTCACGAGCGTCTCCCTAGGGAGGTCCTCGTTGCACGTCCCACTGGGAGGAGGCCCCGCGGCAGGCCAAGGACCAGATGGGGGGATTACATCTCCTCTCTGGCCTGGGAACGCTTCGGAATTCCCCAGGAGGAAGTCGCAAATGTTGCTCTGGAGAGGGAAGTCTGGGGGTCTTTGCTGGAGCTGCTGTCCCCGCGACCCGATTCCGGATAAGCGGTTGAAGATGGATGGATGGATGGATATATATATATACATATAGACGGATTAAACATACATAGATAGACAGAACAGGAAGACTGATGAGTCGCTACCTAGTGGCGCCCCGTAAAAAAGTGTACATTTTGTACGTATTTAAAAAAAAAAAAAAAGTTAACAGTTAGTGCTGTGGACGGGTTGTGATCTGCGTGGTGACATAAAACATTTGAATTTTTTTAAATCTTGCACACATCAAATTTGCAATTTTAATGTTGATGATGTGCATTTATTAGACAAAACGAATAAAGGTAATGGCAGGCAAAAAATATATATATATTGGTTATCTCAACTAATAGGCTGTAAAACAGGGGTGTCAAACTCATTTTAGCTCAGGGGCCGGACTGGTAAAATCATGGCATAATAACTTAGAAATAAAGATACATTTGGAATGTTTTCTTTGTTTTACTTCGGCCAAAAAAAGAAAAAGCACATGCCGAAAATGTATAAACAATCCTCTTGCTAAAACACTTCAAGTTGGATGAAATTGGTGCAGTTTAAAAAAAAAAAAACACCATGAAGAACACAATGAACTTAGACTTTGTCTCAGTGTATTTTACAAAACCATTCAACTTTAAGCACTCCTGTTTGAATTAGAATTTGAATGTATTAATGGAAAACCCCTTGAGATGTAGCATATCCTTTTCAAGGGGGACCTGTTTAGCATTCTCATGCTGGCGCTTCACCATTAAAGAGGTGTTTGGAAAACAAACCGAGTGTGTCCCTCACACCGCCGCATTGGTGACATCCGCAACTGCCACAACACATGCATTTGTCATCATTCAAATTTTAAAATGATTTAATATAAACAAAACAACTATCAAAATGACACCATAGCCAAAGTCAAGGCAACATAACTACAAACTTAACCAATGCGAACATGGTAGATTTAAGCATAAAATAAAAAAGAAACAACAAAAAATTTTAAAACGCACATTTTTACAATAGAGTTCAGGGTGCACATCGTGCGCTGCCCGGGACTACTACTTTAAACACGATGGTCATGTTGACTTAAGTCTTTGCATCTTACCATTTTGTTGTTGTATCCGTTGAGTGCATAATCTACAATTGAAGAAGGTATTGTGCGTCACTACTGCATCAGTCTTTACTTAATTATTCAAACAAACTAATTGTAATTGTAATACAACAATTAATAGCTGGAGCCCTGATAATATTGTTGATAATTATAATAATGCACAAACAATTTAATAAATAACAGAATGCCTTTATTGTCACTATCATGGTTAACAACAAAATTAAGTGCCACCCATCTGTGCAGTACATAAAAAATGATTTATTTAGACCTATTTTCTGAAACTCGTTTGAAGAAGTAATGTTCTCTGATGTTGCAGTAGAAGTTTCATACAGGATCCACATAATAATAACAATAATAACAGGAAAAATGATGCCTTTTTGTGCTGATGTCACAAAGTGTACAAATGCTTTCCGAGAAGTCCTCGTCACCAATGCCTCGGGGTTTATTTGCCAGTGCGAGACTAATGCACTTCATGCATTTAAAGTTGTCACTAAAAGCCATGAGTCATGGAAAAGTGATGGTGTTCAAAGTGCCTCAGCAACTTCCTTCCTTAGCTTAAGAAACAAAAATCGCTCGAGTGTCGACTTTGTGATTCCTTTGCCGCTTCGCTCCGTTTCGTGCGCGCTCGTTGGCGACTTTTTCCACTTTGGTAACGTTTGACTCATGAGAAGGAAGGCTGCACTGCAAACTCATTTCAACAAGACTGTCTGAACCACAGTGTCTGATATCATTTATTCCGATTTCTACTTTTCTGTCAGTATTTACTTCTGTGTTTATTATTGTATTATTCAATCTATTCATTAACACACAGCCTTTATTTTCGTCTGCATTAGAAAGACGTGTTTACAAGGTATATTGAAGAAGAAGAGTTAATAGAACCACAGTGTCTGATATCATTTATCCTGAATTAACACATTTATTTATTTTAATATTTCTTTCAGTATTTACTTCTGTATATATTATTAAAACTATTCACTAACACGCACTTTTATATTTTCGTCATTCCTTATTAGAATAATGTGTTTACAGAGTAACAGTGTCTGATATCATTTATCCTGAATCTACTTATGTTTTAATTTATTATTGAAGGTTTTAAATTATCTCACAGCCTTTATTTTTGTCTCTTTCCTCTTCACACCGTTTGTGTGCAATTTCAGTTGTTTTTTTACACCTTTTGTGTGCAACCTTAGTTATTTTCCTCACTGCTGTTTGAGAGCTCTTTTGGTTATAATTAGGGCTGTGAATTTTTGGAAACCACACAATTTTATTCGATTATTGATTCAAAACGACTCTTGATTCAGAATCAATATATTGTTTTTAATAATATTTGTTGCCACTTATACGATTAACTACATTCCTCCATAAAACAGACAACTCTGCTAATTTTTTGTATTGATTTGTGGATACAATTCTACCCAAACATTTAACAAAGTCAAATACAAATGAGGCAACAAGAGAAGTATCCAACACTTCTCTCTTGTACAGCAGATATGATCATCTACATCAACAATATGATTTGTTTGAGTGGCTGGACAGGACAGATAAAAAAATAAAAAATAAAAAAAATAAATAAATAAAATTAAAAAAAAAATTGTTCCTTTTTTTTATAATTGATTCAAAATCAATTGAAAAAACCCCTACTTATTATCTTATTATTTTTGCTGTGTGTCGAGGTCCTACTTAGTACTACAGTTTATCAGTATTCACTTCTACATTTATTTTAATATTGAAGATGTTCA
Source organism: Entelurus aequoreus (assembly GCF_033978785.1). Lineage (NCBI taxonomy): Eukaryota > Metazoa > Chordata > Actinopteri > Syngnathiformes > Syngnathidae > Entelurus > Entelurus aequoreus. The sequence continues at coordinate 74,599,789 of NC_084733.1, read as the reverse complement.
TTACCTCACAGGTTTCTTTTAAGAAAGATGTGTTTACAAAGTGTATTGAAAACGAAGATTGATGACAACCACAGTGCCTGATATCATTTATCCTGATTTTGCCTTATTTCTTACTACATCGTTTCTGCCAGCATTTACTTCTCTATTTATTATTTCATTATTACCGCTATTCATTATCACACAGCCTTTATTTACGTCTGTATAACAACAACGTGTTTTTAACGTACATTAAAGGCCAAAAAGTTTGGACAGACCTTCTCCTCATTCAATGTTTTTTCTTAATTTCCATGACTATTTACATTGTAGATTGTCACTGAAGGCTTCAAAACTATGAATTAACACATGTGGAGTTATGTACTTAACAAAAAATAACTGAAAACATGTTTTATATTCTCGTTTCTTCAAAATAGCCACCCTTTGCTCTGATTACTGCTTTGCACACTCTTGGCATTCTCTCGATGAGCTTGAAGAGGTACCTGAAATGGTTTTCACTTTACAGGTGTCGTAGTTTTGATGCCTTCAGTGACAATCTACAGTGTAAATAGTCTTGAAAATAAAGAAAACACATTGAAATGAGAAGGTGTGTCCAAACTTTTGGCCTGTACTGTATTTTGAAGAAGAAGAATGATGAGAACTACAGTGTCTGATATCATTTATACCAGGGGTGTCAAACGTACGGAACAGGTTTTATCCGGCCCGCGGGATGAGTTTGCTAAGTCTAAAAATGAGCCGAAATTTTTGAATGAAAGAAACGGCTGTTCTAAATGTGTCCACTAGATGTCGCAATAACAATTATTTGTATCTTTGTAGATGATGCTACATATGTAAAAAATATAAACCACATGATGTTAATGCACCAGTCGAGGAACATGAGCAAACTACATAAATAACATCCTGTAATTTGATGTTGATATTATTTTTGTATCATGATAAAATTGAAAATTAACACCAATGAGTTGACTGATGAACATTATCACATAATTTATTCAGAGAGTATAAATAACGACAAATAAAGGTAGAATACTATTAACCGCAACATGTAAGTGTAAAAAAAAACCAACAACATTATTATTTGTACATTTTCAGAATGTGCTTGTTCTGTTTTTAAACAAAGAAAACAATCTGAAGTTGTCTTTATTTTTAAGTTATCGTGCCGTGATTTAACCAGTTAGGCCCACTTGGGAGTAGATTTTCCTTCTCGGTAACACTTTAGTATGGAGAACATATTCACCATTAATTAGTTGCTTATTAACATACAAATTA
>NC_084733.1:74526026-74593526 GCF_033978785.1 Entelurus aequoreus | reverse complement strand
AATGTTTATCTATTGTGTGTCATGTTTTCATTTCTATTTTAATTTTTTATTATATATTCTAACTTTCTATTTTTTTAAATTTATTTTTAATACTTTGTAGCACTTTGAGATTTTAACAAATGTAAAGTGCGTTACAAATGTAATTCATTATTATTATAAATGTTTAGCTTTTTTTTTTCAAAATATACTACAATTTTTTACTTAATTTTTTTGTTTTTTTGTTTACAATTTTACTGTTATGTTTTTGATCCACCATTACGCTTCAAGCAGACACAACTGGAGCTGGAGGCTTTATCACGGACACCCCTGTGTGAGTACAATGTTGTTGTTTTTTGTGCACGGTCTGTTTGAAAGACAGTTTAAAATTGTGTGCAATACATGCAATTTTTTTTTTCTTTTAAAGTTGAAAGAACTAATATTTTTAATGGGAAAGATGAATTGCTTTGTTACTGTAATGCACATTATTTTTAGGTTTTTGTGGGCCACTTAAAAGGACCCGGCGGGCCAGAGCCGGCTACCGGGCCTTGATTTTGGCACCTGTGCTCAGTCCGAAAGCGAACGAGATGATACACTGCAGCTAGTCCTGGATAATTTAACCAACCCTCACTCCTTAATGCTTCTCTCACACGCAGTATTCTCACAGGAATGAGAGCAAAAACAAACCCAGACCCACTGTAGAGGATATGCAACAAGTACTTATTTGCAGTGGGCCCTTAAAAACAGCAGAGTGATGGTCATATAGAGGATCTTTGACCATTAACTAGTGCTTCTTTGTGTTAAAACGTCTGAGTTCCTGGCTTTGCTAAAGGTCACACCAAGAACAAGTTGAGAACTTAGTATTATTATGTTATTACACTGAACAAAAATATAAACACAACACTTTTCTTTTTGCTCCTATTTTTCATGAGTTGAACACAAAAATGTAAAACTTTTACTTTTTACACAAAAGACCTATTCCTCTGAAATATTGTTCACAAATCTGTCTAAATCTGTGTTAGTGAGCATTTCTCCTTTGCCAAGATAATCCATCCCACCTCACAGGTGAGGCTGCCGACAATAAAAGGCCATGCTAAAATGTGCAATTTTAGCAAGTTTTGAGGGAGCGTGCAGTTGGCATGCTGCCTGCAGGAATGTCCACCAGAGCTGTTGCCCGTGAATTGAATTATCATTCTCTACCATATTTCGTCTCCAAAGGCGTTTCAGAGAATTTGGCAGTACATCCAACCGGCCTCACAACCGCAGACCACGTGTAACCACGCCAGCGCAGGACCTCCACAACCAGCAGGTGCACCTCCATGATCGTCTGCTGCAACAATTGGTTTGCAAAACCAAATAATTTCTGCACAAACTTCGAGAAACCATCTAAGGCAGGGGCGTCCAAACGTTTTCTACTGAGGGCCGCATACGGAAAAATTAAAGACTGCGGGGGCCATTTTGATAGTTTTCATTTTCAAATCATAACAACATATATGGATTTTGTTTTTTTTTTTACCTTTAGAGCTCCGGGGACCATAAAGTGTCTAAGTCATTAAAATGTTAAAAACAAGTCAAATTATTATTATTTTTTTTAATTTAACGCTTACAGTAAATCTCTACAGTATATCAACTTCAGATTGATATAAAATTTAAAAACCCAAAAAGGTTTTATGCCTTTTCTGTCAAGACAACTTTGTTTTTTATAATACAACTGAAATATGCAGTATTTCCCCCACTGCCCAAAACATTCAGAAAGCAATGTTTGATGTGAAGTAATTAGAGCCTTAAAAAACATAAATAATGCAAGACACCATTGATATTAATTCATCGTTATTTTTGAGTAATCACAGTGAAAAGATAAATAAAATCCCAATAAATATATTTGGGATACAAAAGGTGCCCCACTCAAAGTGATACATTTGTATTAGGTTTTTTTTACTTTCAACACTTAAGTTACGAGGTCAACTTCAGATATATCTGTCAATTTTACGTTTGAACTATTATTTTGTTTGATTTATGCTCTTTTGTCAAAGAAAACGTTGATGTTTTTGTATGGCAACCACACAATATATGCAATATTTTCCACATACAATATTTTAAAGTGAAATATTTGAAATAATTGGAGCCTTGAATAGGTCGATAATTCATTATTACATTGATTTTTTTTTTTTTTTAAGCAATGGCAAAAAAAAGAAAAATAAAGATAGACAAAAAAAAAAGCAGCCTGCATGGCAGCTTTGTGTCAACATTGCAACTTTTTCTAGTTAGATTTCACCTCATTCCACTTTTTGTAATGTTTATTTTTTATTTTTGCAATAGCATTTCCAGAATGTGTGGCGGGCCGGTAAACAATTAGCTGCGGGCCGCAAATGGCCCCGGGCCGCACTTTGGACACCCCTGGTCTAAGGGAAGCTTATCTGCATGCTCGTCATCCTCATCTGGGTCTAGACCTGACTGCAGTTTGTCGTCGTAATCGACTTGAGAAGGCAAATGTTCACATTCGATGGCGTCTGGCACGTTGCAGAGGTGTTCTCTTCACAAATCAATCCCGATTTTCACTGTTCAGGGCAGATGGCGTCGTGTGGGAGAGCGGTTTGCTGATGTCAACATTGTGAATTGAGTGGGCCATGGTGTGGGTGGGGTTATAGCAGGGCAGGCGTATGTCACGGACAACCCGTATGTCCCATTCACCCGAGACCATGCCCTCATGTTGGAGCATGACAATGTTGCAAGGATCTGTACACAATTCTTGGAAGCTGAAAGCATCCCAGTTCTTGCATGGCCGGCATACTCACCGGACATGTCACTCATTGAGTATGTTTGGGATGCTGTGGATCGGCGTGTTCCATTCCCTGCCAATATCCAGCAACTTGTGAGCAATATTTGAGGAGAATTGGTCTTTTGTGTGTATAGTGAAAGTTTTTGATCTTGCAAAATGGGAGCAAAAACTAAAATGTTGCCGTGGAAAGGGAGTGTGATCAGCGCGCTTGCAGGAGAAAAGCTCACCGCCTCTGTCCATAGTGCTGAAAACAGAGCGCCATCAGACGGGGGCGTGGCATGTGCTGACGGCGAGACACAGCTGGCAGATGATTAGAATGCACAGGTGGTACGTGTTAATCTAATCATCTGTTGTCTTTAACAGTGAGTGGCGGGGTGCAGGGGGAGAAGGCGGATACGGACATGACTGAAAAGTCATGTTCTGGGAGAGAAATTTACTGAAAAATATTATCATTAAAGGTCTACTGAAACCCACTACTACCGACCACGCAGTCTGATAGTTTATATATCAATGATGAAATCTTAACATTGCAACACATGCCAATACAGCCGGGTTAACTTATAAAGTGCAATTTTAAATTTCCCGCCACACTTCCGCTTGAAAACGTCTCGGTATGATGACGTATGCGCGTGACGTAGCCAGTAGAACAGAGGTATGGATCCCCCACTGAAGCCAATACAAACTAGCTCTGTTTTCATCTCATTATTCCACAGTATTCTGGACATTTGTGTTGGTGAATCTGTTGCAATTTGTTCATTGCATTATGGAGAAAGAAGCTGAGCAAACGAAGAAGAAAGTTGTCGGTGCGAAGCGAAGTATTTTGCGAGGGAAGTCAGCAACACAACACAGCCGGTGTTTCATTGTTTACATTCCCGAAAGATGCAGTCAAGATCGAAGAACTCGGACAACAGAGACTCTTACCAGGAGGACTTTGACTTCGATACACAGACGCCTGTAGAGAACTGGGACAACACAGACTCTTACCAGGATTACTGTGATTTGGATACACAGACGCAGACGCGGTACCGTGAGTACGCAGCTGCGCTTCCAAACATTTGATCGCTTGCCCGTACGTGCGTGTCACGTACGCAACTTTGGGTAAATATATAAGCTTTATGAACCTTGGGTTAGGTGTACGGTCCTTTGGGCTGGTTGTGTTGTGGCTAATAGAGTATATATATGTCTTGTGTTTATTTACTGTTGTAGTCATTCCCAGCTGAATATCAGGTCCGACCCGCCTCTCACAGCATCTTCCCTATCTGAATCGCTTCCACTCCCCACTAGTCCTTCACTTGCACTTTCCTCATCCACAAATCTTTCATCCTCGCTAAAATTAATGGGAAAATCGTCGCTTTCTCGGTCCGAATCACTTTCACTTCTGGCCGCAATCACTGTAAACAATAGGGAACTTTGCGGAAATGTACAACTGACTACGTCACGCTACTTCCGGTAGGGGCAAGGCTTTTTTTTGTCAGATACCAAAAGTTGCGATCTTTATCGTCGTTGTTCTCTACTAAATCCTTTCAGCAAAAATATGGCAATATCGCGAAATGATCAAGTACGACACATAGAATAGATCTGCTATCCCCGTTTAAATTTTAAAAAATCATTTCAGTAGGCATTTAAAAACCTTGTTAAACCTGCACGCTGGACTCTTGTGGCGTGTCTTCAGTGGAACTTGTAGGAAGCGACTTCCACAGTTGCCCTTATATTTTTGTTCAGTTAAGTTCCTCATTTTTGTGCAGTAGACAACCTTAATTTGGTTCCTAAAGACATGTTTTGTCCAATATAAGAAAGACAAATGTAAGGAAACATTGTTTCTCCTATTAAGTGTTTGTTCTTAAGGTCACCTTTTCCTGATTTGAGGCTTTTATCATCCTTTTTTTTTTTACAATAGGAACATTTGCATAAGTCTTCTTCTTCTTAACCTTGACAACAGCATCCTCCGTGATTATTTCCTATCCGCCACCAACTTGAAGAAAAACAAAACTGAATATTACCGGAAATTTGTTCGCGTGTCGCCAAGTGAACGTGTCAGCAAAACAAAGAAACACATTTTTTTTTTGTCTCACCGTTTGAAGGTGAGGAAGGAAGGTGAGAGAATCTGAAGTGAAAATAGCGCACAGATATTTGAATAAAACCAAGTAGCATGTTGCTGATGTTTGTTTGTGTTTCTTAAAAGTTCCACATGTGTTGTGAACTATGATGCTGCGGTTGTGTGTGCATGTTACAACACAAAACAAACTACCGAACAAAGTGCATTGTTTCCCACAGGACTGCCATCTATCTGTGGCAGTGGTGTGGGGTAGGGAAGTGTGACGTGATGGGTAATATTGGCGTGATTGTGTGTAAAGAAAACCCCCAAAAAACAATAACAAAAACAAATCTGTTAGCTACCATTTTTTTATTTTTTTTTCATAAAGAAATACAATCATGTGTGCTTACGGACTGTATCCCTGCAGACTGTATTGATCTATATTGATATATAATGCATATATTGTGTTTTTTTATGTTGATATAATTAAAAAAAAAATAAAAAAAAATGTATTTCTTGTGCGGCCCGGTACCAATCGGTCCACAGACCGGTACCGGGCCGTAGCCCGGTGGTTGGGGACCACTGCAATGAAATAAATGAAAAACTGAATTCATAGTAATGACCAAAATGTCTTAATTGTCCTCTCACAAAAAAGTGTAAATGAAATGAGTGGATATTGGTAACTTTCATAGAAATAGAGCTTGAAAATCTCGGTGGAGGCAATATTCAGTGTGGCAGATGGAGAATGTGTCATCAAAGAAGAAACTGAAGCTGGTTGGATGATCATCAAGGGCATCGGGCACAAAACGCACAGTTGACATCGTTACCGCTAAAGCTGCCGACCTCGGCCAAATGCTTCCGAACAAGCCTCACGGAGACGCGCGGGCCGGACTCAAACGCCTGCTGTACAACCTTCTTACATGCTGGGAAATGAGTCCATTCAGGAGATGCAAAATCATTGCATGCGTTAGAGCTGTGCTCTGTGGAAGGATGATGTTTCACTGACACGGTTTAGCCACAATCCTTTTAATAGATCAAATATTCATAAAGCACACACACAGTAAATGGAGCCCAGTCAAATGGATGTAAGGGATATAGTAAAAGGCAAGATCATGTAATTGTATTCAAAGTGTCTATAGGGGAGTTATTTCATGGGAAAATGTGTAGAAAAATGTCTAAATGGTGCTGAATATTAGATCAGATGGGTAGATCTAAGGATAGGTAGGTACGGGGACGGCGTGGCGCAGTTGGGAGAGTGGCCGTGCCAGCAACCTGAGGGTTCCTGGTTCGATCCCCGGCTTCTACCAACCTAGTCAAGTCCGCTGTGGCCTTGAGCAAGACACTTCACCCTTGCTCCTGATGGGTCGTGGTTAAAGCCTTGCATGGCAGCTCCCGCCATCAGTGTGTGAATGTGTGTGGCCAGCGCGCTTGCAGGAGCAAAGGTCACCGCCGCTGTCTATGGTGCTGAGGACGAGCACCATCGGATAGGGGCGGGGCATGTGCTGACGGCGAGACACAGCTGGCAGGTGATTAGATTTCACAGGTGGTACGTGTTAATCTAATCATCTGTTTCTTTAACAGTGAGCGTTTTGTCCGATGAGCTTGTGGAAACAACCATTAAACCTTTGTCAACTCTGCACACCTGGCGTATCTGACGTATGTATCAGTGGTACCGCCAGTACGCGACTTCTACACAAGTATTACCATTTACCATTTTAGGTAGATAAATAGATAAAAACAGAACAAAAAGAGACTTTGGAATGAGCCCTGGGGTACACAAAGTATCGACGCTGTGACTCATCAAGTTAATACTTCATGGTACGTTTACACCTCGGTTTTCGCATGATTCGGTTTTTGAATACATTTTTTTTTAACGAAGATTTGACCCGTTTATACGTACCTTCTTGGTTATCATACGGCCAGACTTTGCACGTGACAAAGAAGTAACAAACGTAACAAAGAATCCCCCTTTGCTGATAAAATCCTCAAAGTGAAGCCGGAGGCTAACTACGTAGCTAAAATGCTAGCTCAGCGGTGGTCCAGCAACCCCAAGCGGAGCGCAAGGTATGACGATTGTGGAAAATAAACTCGTCAGAAGTGCCGCTGGCCTCGAAAAGACGTGAATTCAGTAAAACATTGAAACAATGTTTGTGCAAGACATTGAGAAATTAAAAGTAAATTAGTTTTAAAAATAGTTTGTTTTTTACAAACAAAAATTGGATTTATTATTATTTAAAAAAAATGTATTAATCACACTTGAATTTCAAACAACCACAATTAATTTCAGTAAATTACTCGCTTGGGTAAAATTTGTATTTTCTTAAAGACCCCAATATTTTCACACAATGAAATGATGTTGTCTGAAAGTCATACAAAAACATTTTTCAAAATATTTTACCTGAATGCACTAAATTTATTTGCTCAAAATTTGGTAACATTTTAGTCTAAAGTCCCGTAAGTGCGCATTCATCGTATGCGTCAACCGGATCACCCTTAAGGCAACCATTCGCAGTTAAAGTTAAAGAGAAACTGCAGTAAAAATAAAGTGTGTGATTAAATCTGCATTTATTCAAGATTAATGCAACCATTTTTGTGATTAATCACATGTGTTAACGCGTTACCTTCAACGGCCTGATTAAAAATGCATTAAATAATATAGTCATCCATCCATCCATCTATTCATTCAGCTTATCCGAAGTCGGGTCGGCAGGAGCAGCAGCCTAAGCACAGAAGCCCAAACCTCCCTCTCCCCAGCTACTCTGTCCAGCTCTTCCTGAGGGATCCTGAGGTGTTCCCAGGCCAGCTGGGAGACATAGTCTTCCCAACATGTCCTGGGTCTTCCCTGTGGTCTCCTATCAGTTGGACACACCTGAAACACCTCCCCAAGGAGGCGTTTGGGGTCATCCTGACCAGATGCCCAAACCACCTCATCTGGCTCCTCTCGATGTGGAGGAGTAGTGGCTTTACTCTGAGCTCCTCCCGAATGACGGAGCTTCTCACCCTATCTCTTAGGGAGAGCCCTGCCACTCAAAAAAGGAAACTCATTTCGGCTGTTTGTACCCGTGATCTTGTCCTTTCGGTCAGAACCCAAAGCTAATGACCAAAGGTGAGGACGGGAACATAGATTGATCTGTAAATTGAAAGCTTTGCCTTTCGGCTTAGCTCCTTTTTGACCATGACTGACCGATACAGGGTCCGCATCACTGCATACGCCGCACCAATCCGCCTGTCGATCTCACGATCCACTCTTCCCTCACTCTTGAACAAGACCCCAAAGTACTTCAACTCCTTCTCTTGGGCCAGGATCTCCTTCCCAACCCGGAGATGGCACTGGAGAGAACCATGGACTTGGACTTGAAAGAGCTGATTTTCATCCCAGTTTCTCAGCTGTGAACCAATCCAGTGAGAGATGAAGATCCTGGCCAGATGAAGCCGGCAGGACCACATCATCTGCAAAAAGCTGAGACCTAATCGTGCAGCCACCAAACCGGATCCCCTCAGTGCCCTGACTGTGCCTAAAAATTATGTCCATAAAAATTGTAAACAGAATCGGTGACAAAGGGCAGCCCTGGCGGAGTCCAACCCTCACTGGAAACGGGTCCGACTTACTGCCAGCAATGCAGACCAAGCTCTGACTGATCATCCAGGGAGTGGACCGCCACAATCAGACCGTTTGATACCCCATACTCTCTGAGCACTCTCCACAGGACCTCCCGAGGGACATGGTCGAAAGCTTTCCCCGAGTCCACAAAACAAATGTAGACTGGTTGGGCAAACACCCATGCACCCTCAAGGATCCTGCCTAGAGTATAAAGTTGGTCCACAGTTCCCCGACCAGGACAAAAACCACACTGCTCTTCCTGAATCGGAGGTTCGACTATCCGAGGTAGCCTCTTCTCCAGTACACCTGAATAGACTTTACCTGGAAGGCTGAGGAGTGTGATCCCATGATAGTGGGAACACACCCTCTGGTTCTCCTTTTTAAATAGAGGAACCACCACCCCGGTCTGCCAATGCAGAGGTACCACCCCCTATGTCCACGCAATGCTGCAGAGTCTTGTCAAGGGAACGTCGATGTTTGTTAATGGTTGGATGAAAGGACAGATTGATAGGTAGGGAAAATATTGAAAACATAAGCAGGTGGGACACAGGAATGAACCCTTGGGTAGACTCATATGCAAATTGACACAGTAGTATCGACTCATCACATTAATATTTCATAGTAAATGAAACCTCATCAGAAACTGACTCACTTAATGGAAATCTCATTTGAGGGGAAAAAAAGGTAACAATGAATTCTGAACCGCTGCTGAATATTTGTCGGCAGCCACTCTGTCTGCATGGCCCACATCGGTAATGTTTGTAAATTGAGATTCAATTATGCTAGTTAGTCGTATTCCATAAAGCATTTACAGAACACGGAAAACACATTCTCGTCAACATGCAGCCTGCCAAAAGGCAATTTGAGGAGCAAGGCCCTAAATTAAAAGTTGTCGTCTAAGAAATGCATTAGTTAGGAGGGCCGCGGCTGCGAGACAAGAAAACGCAATAAACAAACACGTGCACCAGTTTAGCAACATGGCAGGAAGCACGGACTCTTTGTCGGGGAGTCACGGAAATACTGCACACCGGGAGAACAAGCCGAGCACAAGGGAGGGGAGCTTTGCAAAAAAACGACCGACAAAATGTCGGACAAGTGGTCCCTGACTGGAGTCTTGTTTGCCACATGAAAGGTCCTATATTACAGTATTTTTCAACTACCGTATTTTCCGGACTATACAGCGCACAGGTATATAAGCCGCACCCACAAGATGTAATTGAATATTTCCATATATTAGCCGCACCAGACTATTAAGCGCAGATATGTACGTTGTGAAATGTGTTAATTACACAGAAATATGTTGTACATGTTTATTTACATACCCTAATTGTTTCCGTGTGTCTGTAACACAGCAGTAAAACGGTGGATCAAACAAAACATAAGTCATCGTCATGGCTGCGGAAGCGAGTGCTGCAATCAGCTAAACAGACTCAATAACTCCACGGTGACGTCTCGGTGAATTTACGAAACTGAAACAACACAAAAAAAATGCCATTGTAAGTTAATAGTACCAACACGGACATTCGTGAACGTGTTAGCATATTAGCGAATGTTAAAGGTGCTCGTTGGTTTATATTATGATAGCATGTACAAATATGCATGGAAACCCTCGCCCAGACATCAGGCATGGGACGATTTAGTAAGTATGAATTGTTTTAGTTATATTGTAAAACTTACAAACGTTGCTTGGAGTGATGAATGACGATTCTATACGAGTGGAAACGCTATGGAAGACTAGAAGAAGGAACGGCACTTCTACTTCTTGTATAAAGCTTTAAGGGGGTCCTATAATGCAATACCAACTTTTCTTACCTAACGGTACTTGCTGTTGTGAATTTGGAATCTGCATACGTCCCGAAAACTTGAAATCAAAGCGTGGAGGCAATGCGGAGATAATTATGAAAAAACATTTTCCTTCCTGCCTACTTCCTCCAAACAGTACGCTTGGAATGTGCCCAACTCAGCACACGTTTTTTAAAACCTCCACTCTCATCTGAAGAAGTTAGAAGTGCCTGCTTGATTGATTAGGACACCTGATTCTGATCATTTGGATGGGTGGCCTATATATATATATATATATATATATATATATATATATATATATATATATATATATATATATATATATATATATATATATATATATATATATATATATATATATATATAAATACTTTTGGCAATATATATATGTATTTAAGCATTTATTTATATTTATTTATATATATATATATATATATATATTTATATTTATGCATTTATTTATATTTATATATATATATATATATATATATATATATATATATATATATATATATATATATTTATGCATTTATTTATATTTATATATATATATATATATATATATATATATATATATATATATATATATATATATATATATATATATATATATATATATATATATATATATATATATATACATATATAAATACATAAATATATAAATACTTTTGGCAATATATATATATATATATATATATATATATATATATATATATATATATATATATATATATATATAAATAAATGCATAAATACATATACATATACATATATATATATATATATATATATATATATATATATATATATATATATATATATATATATATATATATATATATATATATATATATATATACACATATATAAATGGCCCCCCGGGCCGCACTTTGGTCACCCAAAAGTAACAGCACTCTTACCTAAGTGCACATTTGGCTGCTCTACCCGCATCTGTCTTTAACGCACTGTAGCGAAGTTGGCAGCGATGTTTCTTTTTGAGACGTGCAGCAAAGCCTGACATTTTACAAAGTGGCGGGGGCGTACCTAAGGGGGCGGGCTCATCAAGCTGGGGGGAGGGGGGGCAGAGGTGCTCTCTTGTCCTTGTGAGCATTGGAGGACTTATTTTTATTTCCCCAAAGTGAGGGAGATGATATATTGTCCCATGTGTGCTGATCATGAAAAGTTACACTTAGAACATCATTAAAAAGTCACTTCCCCGGAATAAAATCAACTTAACCATTTTTTGACGGTATCTTTCCTCACCGGTGCATGTTTGTCTAAGCATCTGCGGATTATTACTGTGCCATGTGCACTCATCTCGCACCCCCTGACCTTCATGCTGCTGATGCTCGGCAATTGTTTTAAAAGCACAGCATCCCCTCCACTCTAAAAACGAAAATAATAAACCTTTTACAAGTGGAAGTTTAAAAAAAAAAAAATACATCTGTTGCCAAAATAAATCCTATACCGGCGACTTCAAAACTCCAACCTATTTGATAGCTCCACTCCTCTCATTCCTAGTTTCCGGGCAGCACTCGGGCCGCCTATTAAGACTTTTCATTCATTGGGAAAGCAGTTTTGTGTCCGTTATTTTTGTTGTTATTATTGCAGGCAGAGATCCTTGCAGGAGGACCTTTCAATTTGAAGATGAATGAGTGTTAAATATCTATTTTCTCGTAAACCCTGGAGAAGAATTCACTGGGACATTTTAATAGCACTCACAACAAAGAGGACAGACACACACACACACACACACACACACACACACACACACACACACACACACACACACACACACACACACACACACACACACACACACACACACACACACCACACACACACACATTCTTGCATGTGTTACCTCCGAAAAATGCCTACCTCTTTAGGACCACCCTTTCTATTTACATAAAGATGTGTATTTACAACATTAATAATATATACATACTATGCAAATATAAAAAAGCTTGTTGTGAAAAATGAGTTGGAATTTCACGAGAAAAAGGTCACAATTTCACAAGAAAAACTTACAATTTTGGCAGGACTATAATAAAAGTCGTAATTTTACTCAACGCAAGTCAAAATTTTACAAGAAAAACTGAACATTTGTGCAATGTTATGATAAAAGTTGGAATTTTACTCAACAACAGTCGCAATTTTACAAGAAAAGCTTAAAGTTCTGGCAATTTTACGAAAAGTTTAGTAATTTTATTGGACAAAAGTCACAATTTTATAAGAAAATTTAAAAATGTTGGCTATATTGTAATAATAATCGGAATTTTACTTGGCAAAATGATGACAAAAGTAATAATTTCACTCCAAAAATGTCACTATTTTACAAGAACAACACAAAAATTGGCAATATTGTGATACAAGTCAGAATTTTACATGACTAATGTCACCATTTTGCATTAAAAAAGTAATACATTTACATTAAAAGATAATATTTTTACGAGGAAATATTGCAATATTACAGAAACAGAAGGAATATGAGAAACTGTTCCCAATTTTATAAGAAAAAAATCGACACGTGGGAAAAATACTGATTTTAGTAAAAAAAAAAATCTATTTTTTGGTTTGTAATTGTTTTTTAATCGTCATTATTTACTTCAAGATATTACAATATGTCTCTATATACATATTTATTTTATTTTTTTTATTGATTTTGGCCAAATGGCATTTCAATTTCTTAAACACACTTGTTATTTTATATGTTGACCAGAGGGGGAGCACTTTTAAAACCGACACATAGTCAATTTGAAAAATCCCTCCTTTTTGGGACCACCCTAGTTTTGATAGATTTCACCACCAGGGGTGCAAATGAGACATTCTCTATCAGATGCAATGGTTTTCCGTATCGGGACCATGATTTATGTCCTAACTTGTTCACTGGTCCTCATATGGAAGGTACTTTTCCTTGTTGATGATCAAGAAGGGTAGGTATACAAGAACACACACACACACACACACACGCACACACACACACACACACACACACACACACACACACACACACACACACAATAATTGTAAGAAATGAGACGTTAACATTAGTCATAAACACATTTGTGTATGCGAATGCCTGTTTCTATGGCAACCCATGTTCTCCCAAAGTATTTAGGTTACATGTAGATGTACTTCCCAAGTCCACACATCCAGACAAGGTTCACTTCACAACGTCCCGACGTTCCTGAAAGCATCCGAGCAATCTTGTCCGATAGCAACTCTTTAAAATAGCAGAGTACTCTTGTCAGTTACATGATCTTGGACTAACTTTCATAAAAATAGCATTGGTCTCCTGTCATACAGAGGATCTATGAATAGCTTTTTTTTGCTGCAGCTTCTTAAAAACAGGAAAGTTATTCGGTCATTTAGAGGATCTTTGACTAGCTTTTCTGCAGTAGGTTCTTAAAAACAGCAACGGTTTCCTGTCATGTAGAATATATTTGACTAGCTTTTTTTTGCAGTAGGTTCTTAAAAACAGCAATGGTCTCCTGTTATACAGAGGATCTAGAAATAGCTTTTGTTTGCAGTAGGTTCTTAAAAACAGCAACAGTTTCCTGTCATATAGAGGATCTTTGACTAGATTGTTTGCAGTAAGTTCTTAAAAACATCAAAGTTCTTCTGTTATATTAAGGATCTTTGACCATTTTTTTTTTTTCCTGGAGCTTCTAAAGAACAGTAACGTTTCCTGTCATAAAGAGGATCTTTGACTAGCTTTTGCAGAAGGTCTTTGGAAGCAGCTGAATACTCTTGTCTTATAGAGGATCTTTAACTAGTTTTTTGCAAAATGTCTTTAGAAGCAGCTGACGACTCCAGTCTTATAGAGGATCTTTGACTAGATTTTTTGAAGAAGGTCTTTGGAAGTAGCTGAAGACTCCTGTCTTATACATGATCTTTGACTAGTTTTTTGCAGAAGGTCTTACAGCTGAAGACTCCTGCCATATAGAGTATCTTTGACATTATTTTTTGCAGAAGGTCTTTAGAAGCAGCTGAAGACTCCTGCCATTTAGAAGATATTTGACTAGTTTTTTTGCAGAAGGTCTTTACAAGCAGCCGAAGACTCCTGCCATAGAGGATCTTTGACTAGCTTTTTTGCAGAAGGTCTTTGGAAGCAGCAGAAGACTCCTGTCTTATAGAGGATCTTTAACTAGTTTTTTGCAAAATGTCTTTAGAAGCAGCTGACGACTCCAGTCTTATAGAGGATCGTTGACTAGATTTTTTGAAGAAGGTCTTTGGAAGTAGCTGAAGACTCCTGTCTTGTAGAGGATCTGTGACTAGTTGTTTTCGGAAGGTCTTTGGAAGCAGCTGAAGACTCCTATTTTATAGAGGATCTTTGAGTAGCTTTTTTGCAGAAGGTCTTTAGAAGCAGTTGAAGACTCCTGTGTTATAGAGGATTGTTTACTAGTTTTTGTGCAGAAGGTCTTTGGAAGCCGCTGAAGACTCCTGCCATTTAGAAGATCTTTGACTATTTTTTTTGCATAAGGTCTTTACAAGCAGCTGAAGACTCCTGTCATAGAGGATCTTTGACTAGCTTTTTTGCAGACGGTCTTTAGAAGCAGATGAAGAGTCATGTCTTATAGAGCATCTTTGACTAGCTTTTTTTTGCAGAAGGTCTTTAGAAGCAGCTGAAGACTCCTGTCTTATAGATGATCTTTGATTAGATTTTTTTTTGCAGAATGTCTTTAGAAGCAGCTGAAGACTCCTGTCTTACAGAGGATCTTTGACTAAATGTTATGAAGAAGGTCTTTGGAAGCAGCTGAAGACTCCTGTCTTATACAGGATCTTTGACTAGTTTTTTGCAGAAGGTCTTTGGAAGCAACTGATGACTCCTGCATATAGAGGATCTTTGACTATTTTTTTTTTTGCAGAAGGTCTTTAGAAGCAGCTGAAGACTCATGTCTTATAGAGGATTGTTTACTAGTTTTTGTGCAGACGGTCTTTAAAAGCAGCTGAAGACTCCTGTCATAGAGGATCTTTGACTAGCTTTTTTGCAGAAGGTCTTTATAAGCAGCTGAAGACTCCTGTCTAATAGAGCATCTTTGACTAGATTTTTTTGCAGAAGGTCTTTGGAAGCAGCTGAAGACTCCTGTCTTACAGAGGATCTTTGACTACATTTTATGAAGAAGGTCTTTGGAAGCAGCTGAACACTCCTGTCTTATACATGATCTTTGACTAGTTTTTTGCAGAAGGTCTTTGGAAGCAACTGATGACTCCTGCATATAGAGGATCTTTGACTATTTTTTTTTTTTTGCAGAAGGTGTTTAGAAGCAGCTGAAGACTCCTGTCTTACAAAGGATAGATTTTTTGAAGAAGGTCTTTGGAAGCAGCTGAAGACACCTGTCTTATACATGATCTTTGACTAGTTTTTTGCAGAAGGTCTTACAGCTGAAGACTCCTGCCATATAGAGTATCTTTGACATTATTTTTTGCAGAAGGTCTTTAGAAGCAGCTGAAGACTCCTGCCATTTAGAAGATATTTGACTAGTTTTTTTGCAGAAGGTCTTTACAAGCAGCCGAAGACTCCTGCCATAGAGGATCTTTGACTAGCTTTTTTGCAGAAGGTCTTTGGAAGCAGCTGAAGACTCCTGCATATAGAGGATCTTTGACTAGTTTTTTGCAGAAGGTCTTACAGCTGAAGACTCCTGCCATATAGAGGATCTTTGACATTTTTTTTTTTTGCAGAAGGTCTTTAGAAGCAGCTGAAGACTCATGTCTTATAGAGGATTGTTTGCTACTTTTTGTGCAGAAGGTCTTTGGAAGCAGCTGAAGACTCTTGTCTTACACAGGATATTTGACTAGTTTTTTGCAGAAGGTCTTACAGCTGAAGACTCCTGCCATATAGAGGATCTTTGACGTTTTTTTTTTTTTTGCAGAAGGTCTTTAGAAGCAGCTGAAGACTCCTGTCTTATAGAGGATTGTTTGCTACTTTTTGTGCAGAAGGTCTTTGGAAGCCGCTGAAGACTCCTGCCATTTAGAAGATATTTGACTGTTTTTTTTTGCAGAAGGTCTTTACAAGCAGCCGAAGACTCCTGCCATAGAGGATCTTTGACTAGCTTTTTTGCAGAAGGTCTTTGGAAGAAGCTGAAGACTCCTGTCTTACAGAGGATCTTTGACTACATTTTATGAAGAAGGTCTTTGGAAGCAGCTGAACACTCCTGTCTTATCAGGATCTTTGACTAGTTTTTTGCAGAAGGTCTTTGGAAGCAACTGATGACTCCTGCATATAGAGGATCTTTGACTATTTTTTTTTTTTTGCAGAAGGTCTTTAGAAGCAGCTGAAGACTCCTGTCTTACAAAGGATAGATTTTTTGAAGAAGGTCTTTGGAAACAGCTGAAGACACCTCTCTTATACAGGATCTTTGACTAGTTTTTTGCAGAAGGTCTTACAGCTGAAGACTCCTGCCATATAGAGTATCTTTGACATTATTTTTTGCAGAAGGTCTTTAGAAGCAGCTGAAGACTCCTGCCATTTAGAAGATATTTGACTAGTTTTTTTGCAGAAGGTCTTTACAAGCAGCCGAAGACTCCTGCCATAGAGGATCTTTGACTAGCTTTTTTGCAGAAGGTCTTTGGAAGCAGCAGAAGACTCCTGTCTTATAGGCAAGGCAAGGCAAGGCAACTTTATTTGTATAGCGCTTTTCATACACAAGGCAGACTCAAAGTGCTTCACAGACAACAAAGTGAAATGAAAGAAAATAAAAGCAAAATTAAAATGCAGACAATAAAAATAAAAACAGTGCAGACGTTAAAAGTTAAAAGATTAAAAGATTTAGCTGAAAGCTAAGGTGAACATAAAAGTCTTCAGTCTAGTTTTAAAAGTAGTGAGAGTTGGGGAGAGTCTGACATCTTCAGGAAGTTTATTCCAGCTATGTGTTGCATAGTGACTGAATGATGATCTCCCTTGATTTGAGTTTACTCTTGGAACCGCTAACAGATTGGTCTCAGAAGATCTTAGTGATCTAGAGGGCGTATATAGTGGGAGCTATGGGGATATAGAGGATCTTTAACTAGTTTTTTGCAAAATGTCTTTAGAAGCAGCTGACGACTCCAGTCTTATAGAGGATCTTTGACTAGATTTTTTGAAGAAGGTCTTTGGAAGTAGCTGAAGACTCCGGTCTTGTAGAGGATCTGTGACTAGTTTTTTTCGGAAGGTCTTTGGAAGCAGCTGAAGACTCCTATTTTATAGAGGATCTTTGAGTAGCTTTTTTGCAGAAGGTCTTTAGAAGCAGTTGAAGACTCCTGTGTTATAGAGGATTGTTTACTAGTTTTTGTGCAGAAGGTCTTTGGAAGCCGCTGAAGACTCCTGCCATTTAGAAGATCTTTGACTAGTTTTTTTGCATAAGGTCTTTACAAGCAGCTGAAGACTCCTGTCATAGAGGATCTTTGACTAGTTTTTTTGCAGAAGGTCTTTAGAAGCAGATGAAGAGTCCTGTCTTATAGAGCATCTTTGACTAGCTTTTTTTGCAGAAGGTCTTTAGAAGCAGCAGAAGACTCCTGTCTTATAGATGATCTTTGATTAGATTTTTTTTTGCAGAATGTCTTTAGAAGCAGCTGAAGACTCCTGTCTTACAGAGGATCTTTGACTAAATTTTATGAAGAAGGTCTTTGGAAGCAGCTGAAGACTCCTGTCTTATACAGGATCTTTGACTAGTTTTTTGCAGAAGGTCTTTGGAAGCAACTGAAGACTCATGTCTTATAGAGGATTGTTTACTAGTTTTTGTGCAGACGGTCTTTACAAGCAGCTGAAGACTCCTGTCATAGAGGATCTTTGACTAGCTTTTTTGCAGAAGGTCTTTATAAGCAGCTGAAGACTCCTGTCTTATAGAGCATCTTTGACTAGATTTTTTTGCAGAAGGTCTTTGGAAGCAGCTGAAGACTCCTGTCTTACAGAGGATCTTTGACTACATTTTATGAAGAAGGTCTTTGGAAGCAGCTGAACACTCCTGTCTTATACAGGATCTTTGACTAGTTCTTTGCAGAAGGTCTTTGGAAGTAACTGATGACTCCTGCATATAGAGGATCTTTGACTATTTTTTTTTTTTTTTTGCAGAAGGTCTTTAGAAGCAGCTGAAGACTCCTGTCTTACAAAGGATAGATTTTTTGAAGAAGGTCTTTGGAAACAGCTGAAGACACCTCTCTTATACAGGATCTTTGACTAGTTTTTTGCAGAAGGTCTTACAGCTGAAGACTCCTGCCATATAGAGTATATTTGACATTATTTTTTGCAGAAGGTCTTTAGAAGCAGCTGAAGACTCCTGCCATTTAGAAGATATTTGACTAGTTTTTTTTGCAGAAGGTCTTTACAAGCAGCCGAAGACTCCTGCCATAGAGGATCTTTGACTAGCTTTTTTGCAGAAGGTCTTTGGAAGCAGCTGAAGACTCCTGTCTTATACAGGATCTTTGGCTAGTTTTTTGCAGAAGGTCTTACAGCTGAAGACTCCTGCCATATAGAGTATCTTTGACATTATTTTTTTGCAGAAGGTCTTTAGAAGCAGCTGAAGACTCCTGCCATTTAGAAGATATTTGAGTTGTTTTTTTGCAGAAGGTCTTTACAAGCAGCCGAAGACTCCTGCCATAGAGGATCTTTGACTAGCTTTTTTGCAGAAGGTCTTTGGAAGCAGCTGAAGACTCCTGTCTTATACAGGATCTTTGACTAGCTTTTTTGCAGAAGGTCTTACAGCTGAAGACTCCTGCCATATAGAGGATCTTTGACATTTTTTTTTTTTTTTTGCAGAAGGTCTTTAGAAGCAGCTGAAGACTCATGTCTTATAGATGATTGTTTGCCAGTTTTTGTGCAGAAGGTCTTTGGAAGCCGCTGAAGACTCCTGCCATTTAGAAGATATTTGACTGTTTTTTTTGCAGAAGGTCTTTACAAGCAGCCGAAGACTCCTGCCATAGAGGATCTTTGACTAGCTTTTTTGCAGAAGCTCTTTAGAAGCAGCTGAATACTCTTGTCATATAGATGACTAAGATGACTCTTTGACTAGTGTAAATGTATTCTTTAGTGTTTATATTTAAGATATGATGTATTTATTGAGGTCAAGTGTTGGGACAGATGCTCATGAATAAGAACAACAATACATGCTGCCTGTTTTCTTGCTACCAAACAATCTTTTCTGTGTGACTTTGTTTGCTGAAACAAAGAGTGTAAGCGTATGAAAATCCTCTACGTGATAGAATCGTGGCTTCCGCATCTTTTGGAAGCCTGACCTTGGCTTCTTGTTTGGGGTTCTGCAGCCGGGATTATGGAGAAAGGCATCTTTGGCAAACACACATTTTGCTCCCAGAGATCGGCGCCTGTTTCCCCTCTCTCGGCTTTGTGTCGCAGAATGCAAAACAAGGCGAGTTCTGAGCCGCGCAATCTTTATTTTTTATTTTTTTTGGTATTGACAGCGCTGCGGGGAGGAAGTGGTTTGTTGTTATCGTGTTTTGTCACCCTGCCTTAAGTAGGTCAAACTGAAAGTTACGTTTGAAGAAAAGACTGCCAAAAGTCAAGCTACACTGCAAGCTGTTAGCTTTTAGCACTAATGTGCAATGATTGTATTACGAATACTTTGCAGCACAAATCACTGGCTAGCTTGGGGTGGGGGGGGGGGGGGGGGGGACAAACATCCTTAACATTGCTATGGCAACCCTGCTTCATAAACTTCTGTCATATAGAGGATCTTTGACTAGCTTTTTTTGTTGGAGCTTCTTAAACGCAGCAACTGTTTCCTGTCATTTAGAGGATCTTTGACTAGCGTTTTTGCAGTAGGTTCTTAAAAACAGCCACATACACCTGTCATATAAAGGATCTTTGACTAGCTTTTTTGCAGTAGGTTCTTAAAAACAGCAACAGTTTCCTGTCATATAGAGGATCTTTGACTAGATTGTTTGCAGTATGTTCTTAAACACATCAAAGTTCTTCAGTCATTAAAATGATCTTTGACTAGCTTTTTTGCAGTAGGTTCTTAAAAAACAGCAAAGTTCTCCTCTCTTTGACTAGCTTTTTTTTGCTGAAGCTTATTAAAAACAGCTACGGTTTCATGTCATATAGAGGATCTTTGAATAGCTTTTTTTGCAGTCGGTTCTTAAAAACAGCAAAGTTCTTATTTATATAGAGGATCTTTGACTAGATTGTTTGCAGTATGGTCTTAAACACATCAAAGTTCTTCTGTCATTAAAATGATCTTTGACTAGCTTTTTTGAAGTAGGTTCTTAAAAAACAGCAAAGTTCTCCTCTCTTTGACTAGCTTTTTTTTGCTGAAGCTTATTAAAAACAGCAACGGTTTCATGTCATATAGATGATCTTTGACTAGCTTTTTTTTTGCAGTCGGTTCTTAAAAACAGCAAAGTTCTTCTTTATATAGAGGATCTTTGACTAGCTTTTTTTGCTGGAGCTTCTTAAACGCAGCAACTGTTTCCTGTCATTTAGAGGATCTTTGACTAGCGTTTTTGCAGTAGGTTCTTAAAAACAGCCACATACACCTGTCATATAAAGGATCTTTGACTAGCTTTTTTGCAGTAGGTTCTTAAAAACAGCAACAGTTTCCTGTCATATAGAGGATCTTTGACTAGATTGTTTGCAGTATGTTCTTAAACAAATCAAAGTTCTGCTGTCATTAAAATGATCTTTGACTAGCTTTTTTGCAGTAGGTTCTTAAAAAACAGCAAAGTTCTCCTCTCTTTGACTACCTTTTTTTTGCTGAAGCTTATTAAAAACAGCAACGGTTTCATGTCATATAGAGGATCTTTGACTAGCTTTTTTTGCAGTCGGTTCTTAAAAACAGCAAAGTTCTTCTTTATATAGAGGATCTTTGACTAGCTTTTTTTGCTGGAGCTTCTTAAACGCAGCAACTGTTTCCTGTCATTTAGAGGATCTTTGACTAGCGTTTTTGCAGTAGGTTCTTAAAAACAGCCACACACACACCTGTCATATAAAGGATCTTTGACTAGCTTTTTTGCAGTAGGTTCTTAAAAACAGCAACAGTTTCCTGTCATATAGAGGATTTTTGACTAGATTGTTTGCAGTATGTTCTTAAACACATCAAAGTTCTTCTGTCATTAAAATGATCTTTGACTAGCTTTTTTGCAGTAGGTTCTTAAAAAACAGCAAAGTTCTCCTCTCTTTGACTAGCTTTTTTTTGCTGAAGCTTATTAAAAACAGCAACGGTTTCATGTCATATAGATGATCTTTGACTAGTTTTTTTTTGCAGTCGGTTCTTAAAAACAGCAAAGTTCTTCTTTATATAGAGGATCTTTGACTAGCTTTTTTTGCTGGAAATTCTTAAACGCAGCAACTGTTTCCGGTCATTTAGAGGATCTTTGACTAGCGTTTTTGCAGTAGGTTCTTAAAAACAGCCACATACACCTGTCATATAAAGGATCTTTGACTAGCTTTTTTGCAGTAGGTTCTTAAAAACAGCAACAGTTTCCTGTCATATAGAGGATCTTTGACTAGATTGTTTGCAGTATGTTCTTAAACACATCAAAGTTCTTTTGTCATTAAAATGATCTTTGACTAGCTTTTTTGCAGTAGGTTCTTAAAAACAGCAACAGTTTCCTGTCATATAGAGGATCTTTGACTAGATTGTTTGCAGTATGTTCTTAAACACATCAAAGTTCTTCTGTCATTAAAATGATCTTTGACTAGCTTTTTTGCAGTAGGTTCTTAAAAAACAGCAAAGTTCTCCTCTCTTTGACTAGCTTTTTTTTGCTGAAGCTTATTAAAAACAGCAACGGTTTCATGTCATATAGAGGATCTTTGACTAGCTTTTTTTTGCAGTCGGTTCTTAAAAACAGCAAAGTTCTTCTTTATATAGAGGATCTTTGACTAGCTTTTTTTGCTGGAAATTCTTAAACGCAGCAACTGTTTCCTGTCATTTAGAGGATCTTTGACTAGCGTTTTTGCAGTAGGTTCTTAAAAACAGCCACATACACCTGTCGTATAAAGGATCTTTGACTAGCTTTTTTGCAGTAGGTTCTTAAAAACAGCAGCAGTTTCCTGTCATATAGAGGATCTTTGACTAGATTGTTTGCAGTATGTTCTTAAACACATCAAAGTTCTTCTGTCATTAAAATGATCTTTGACTAGCTTTTTTGCAGTAGGTTCTTAAAAAACAGCAAAGTTCTCCTCTCTTTGACTAGCTTTTTTTTGCTGAAGCTTATTAAAAACAGCAACGGTTTCATGTCATATAGAGGATCTTTGACTAGCTTTTTTTTGCAGTCGGTTCTTAAAAACAGCAAAGTTCTTCTTTATATAGAGGATCTTTGACTAGCTTTTTTTGCTGGAAATTCTTAAACGTAGCAACTGTTTCCTGTCATTTAGAGGATCTTTGACTAGCGTTTTTGCAGTAGGTTCTTAAAAACAGCCACATACACCTGTCATATAAAGGATCTTTGACTAGCTTTTTTGCAGTAGGTTCTTAAAAACAGCAACAGTTTCCTGTCATATAGAGGATCTTTGACTAGATTGTTTGCAGTATGTTCTTAAACACATCAAAGTTCTTTTGTCATTAAAATGATCTTTGACTAGCTTTTTTGCAGTAGGTTCTTAAAAAACAGCAAAGTTCTCTTCTCTTTGACTAGCTTTTTTTTGCTGAAGCTTATTAAAAACAGCTACGGTTTCATGTCATATAGAGGATCTTTGACTAGCTTTTTTTTGCAGTCGGTTCTTAAAAACAGCAAAGTTCTTCTTTATATAGAGGATCTTTGACTAGATTGTTTGCAGTATGGTCTTAAACACATCAAAGTTCTTCTGTCATTAAAATGATCTTTGACCAGCTTTTTTGCAGTAGGTTCTTAAAAAACAGCAAAGTTCTCCTCTCTTTGACTAGCTTTTTTTTGCTGAAGCTTATTAAAAACAGCAACGGTTTCATGTCATATAGAGGATCTTTGACTAGCTTTTTTTTTGCAGTCGGTTCTTAAAAACAGAAAAGTTCTTCTTTATATAGAGGATCTTTGACTAGTTTTTTTTTGCTGGAGCTTCTTAAACGCAGCAACTGCTTCCTGTCATTTAGAGGATCTTTGACTAGCGTTTTTGCAGTAGGTTCTTAAAAACAGCCACATACTCCTGTCATATAAAGGATCTTTGACTAGCTTTTTTGCAGTAGGTTCTTAAAAACAGCAACAGTTTCCTTTCATATAGATGATCTTTGACTGGATTGTTTGCAGTATGTTCTTAAACGCATCAAAGTTCTTCTGTCATTAAAATGATCTTTGACTAGCTTTTTTGCAGTAGGTTCTTAAAAAACAGCAAAGTTCTCCTCTCTTTGACTAGCTTTTTTTTGCTGAAGCTTATTAAAAACAGCTACGGTTTCATGTCATATAGAGGATCTTTGACTAGTTTTTTTTGCAGGAGGTATTTAGAAGCAGCTGAAGACTGCGTGTCTGGAGCTCCTGGGTCCCACCGTCCATCCCTTCCGGGTGCCCGTCTTGGTTGGGGCCTGCTGGGTCTGGTCCCTGCGTCTACTGTGGTAGCTTGGTGCTTCAGGGTATTCGAGGTGCTGCGAGTCGGCCAGTTGTTGGGGTAGCGACCTTGTGTGTAAGCATGTCTGTGATCTTCTTTTAATTCTTTTTTTTTTTTTTTTTTTTAATAGATTTAATTATTTATTTATTCTTATTTTTTAATATATTTGATTAATATGATTATTATTATTATTATTATGATTTATTTATTTATTTTATTTATTTATTTCCCCTACCTCAGGAGGGGGACTCGGCGGGGCGGTTGCTGGTTGTTCCATCTCCATATTTTGGGTCGCTGCGGGTGGGGTGGGTGGTTCCCGTGGCCCCGTGCTGGGTGGTCCTGTGGCGGCCGGCTTGGGTGGGGTGGCCGTGGGCTGGCCTCGCCGCGCTCTCCGGGGGTGGGGGGGGATTTTTTTTTTTTTTTTCATAAAGAAATACAATCATGTGTGCTTACGGACTGTATCCCTGCAGACTGTATTGATCTATTTTGATATATAATGTATATATTGTGTTTTTTTATGTTGATTTAACTAAAAAAATTTAAAAAACAAAAATAAAAACCTTATTTTTTAATTATTATTTTTTTTCTTGTGCGGCCCGGTACCAGTCCGCGGCCCGGTGGTTGGGGACCACTGTTATAGATGATCTTTGACTAGTTTTTTGCAGAAGGTCTTTAGAAGCAGCTGAAGACTCCTGTCTTAGAGAAGATCTTTGACCAGTTTTTGCAGAAGGTATTTAGAAGCAGCTGAAGACCCATGTGTTAAAGAGGATCTTTAACTCTTTTTTGCATAAGGTCTTTAGAAGCACCTGTAGACTCCTGTCTTACATAGGATATTTGACTAGTTTTTTTGCAGAAGGTCTTTAGAAGCAGCTAAAGACTCCTGTCTTATAGAGCATCTTTGACTAGTTTTTTGCAGAAGGTCTTTAGAAGCAGCTAAAGACTCCTGTCTTATAGAGCATCTTTGACTAGTTTTTTTGCAGAAGGTCTTTAGAAGCAGCTAACGACTCCTGTCTTATAGAGCATCTTTGACTAGTTTTTTGCAGAAGGTCTTTAGAAGCAGCTGGAGACTCCTGTCTAAAAAGGATGTTTGACTAGTTTGATAAGCTTTGCTTATTCCTACTCCTTTTCGGACATGTTGAGAGCAGATTGAAACAACACAAGTCAGGTGGTGCTGCGGTAGAAAAAAAGTTAAGTCGTTAACTTTGGAGATTTAGCGTGATATAAAAGTGGGAGTTAAATAGCCTGTAATGCGACCAAAGTTGCGTTAAATGGAAAGCGTCAACAAACTCTCTTTCCCGCCCAAAAATGCCGCATTTTGGGTCAGCGCCAGCCGTCTGTGGTGAAGCAGCTCCGTGTTAGAACATTAGCGCATGGCGTGAAAGAACTTTGGAAAAAAATGTCATAATCACTGAAGAACACTCTCGTAGCCAGCGCTAAGAGTGCTAACACTTTGGTTGGCTTTGCACAAACAAGCCGTGTCAAAAAACTCCCAAAATGATGAACGTCGTCATAGTTTTATAAGTTGGGGACATTTTTCTTTGATTTGTTAGTCTAGTTATTGTTTGAACAAAGTTACATCACATAGTTACAGATACATATCAACTGTGTATAACATGACAGACATTTCCTATAAAAGAACACGTGTCAGGACAGATAGATAGCTAAGGTCAAAAGTGACCCAAGTCTGGCCCAGGGGCCATTTGTGGCCCGCAGCCTTATTTTTTATGGACCCTCTGAATTTTCTGAAAACCAAAAATGAAACTTGACCTCACAATAAAAACAATTACACAGTATGTGCATTGTTTTACAACACAAAGCTGGGATACATATATTTTTTAAATAAATAAATAAAACCTAATAAATAAACAATACAAGCATAATATTGTATATATAAAATATATATTAAATAATATAATATAATATTAATATAACATATTTATTAAGAAAAACATTAAATATAATATATTAAAAATGTAGAAATTAAAGGATTTAAATAGAGTAGACAAATTATGTGTATACACTGTATTTTTCTCTACAAAAGCCGCACCCACTAAATTTTAGAATATTATTTTTTCCATATATTAGCCTCACCGAACTATAAGCCGCAGATATTTGGTTGTGAAATTAGTTATTTAAGCAGAAGTATTTAGCAAAATTTAAATTACTTCATTGTTTTCAAACGGTGCCTGTAACACGGCAGTAAAAGGGCTGATCAAACAAAACGGAAGTCATTGTCATGGACCCACTGGCTGCGGAAGCTAAACAGACTAAAAAACTCCACAGTGACGTCTTGGTGAGTTTACTGAGCAATTTGTGAAACTGAAACAATACAAAAATAATACTAACGCATACACTCGTAAATGTGTTAGCATATTAGCAAATGCTAACAACGGCAGTTTCATTACATTACGACAGCATGTACAAATAAACATGCATGAAAACACTCCTACAGACATCACACATGGGACAGTTTAGCAGGTAAGATTTGTTTTAGTTATATTGTAAAACTTAAAAAAGTTGCTTGGAGTGACAAATGAAGAATCCTCTCGAGCAGAAACGCTATGGACGGTTTTACTTCCGGTTCAAGGCATTAAACCAGGAAGTACATTTCCAACCCGCAATACCTGCAGTGAGCGAACTCGTCCAAAAGATGACGTCACTGCACAAACAATAACACATCTTTTCTGGCAACTGGCTGACCCAGTGGCCTTGTGGTTAGAGTGTCCGCCCTGATATTGGTAGGTCGTGAGTTCAATCCCCGGCCGAGTCATACCAAAGACTATAAAAATGGGACCCATTAACTCCCTGCTTGGCACTCAGCATCAAGGATTGGAATTGGGGGTTAAATCACCAAAATGATTCCCGGGCCCGGCCACTGCTGCTGCTCACTGCTCCCCTCACCTCCCAGGGGGTGAACAAGGGGATGGGTCAAATGCAGAGGTTAATTTCACCATACCTAGTGTGTGTGACAATCATTGGTACTTTTTATTTTATTAGGGTCCGCATGTACCCTGTAATTTGTTTTATTTTTTTAACTTTTCAGTGCCGCTGCTTGAGTTTCAGTAAAACTATTGAACAAAAAACATTATGGCTGCTATCGAATAACAATCCATAAATTAAAGCTGCAAGCAGCAATGGACGGGCTCATAAAATCCAAACCGGAGCAGTAATTAAAACTCTTTCATCAACTTTTAATCAGAAGGGTTCAATCTCTCTCCTGTGCTAAATTGAAGCCGACACGACAAACGCGCTCAGAGGAGATAATGTTTGAAAAAAGGTGACTGTTTTTACACAACTTTTGTTTTGAAGGGGGAATTGCAAACTTCCTGTTGCTGGGGGTTGTCAGTGTCTGAAATATAGGTCTAAGTGAGACCTACATAAAGGTTTTTGTTTCATGTCTCTACTGGGAGTTACAGGCAGTTTTGTCTGTGTTTTCTTCCTAGTGGGCGCTAGAGCGCAATTTTGAGTTTTGGGGTTTGGTTTTTTGATTAGATCGCAATTTTCGCCAGTCCTGATGTGTGTGTCCAATTTGGTGAGTTTTGGAGCATGTTAAGGGGGTCAAATTACAGCTCAAAGAGGCGGCGGTATAATAATAAAACGCTAGAAATACAATAGGGTACTCCGTCCCAAAGGGACTCGGTCCCTAATTAGCTGCACTGTTTCATAAGCCGCAGGGTTCGAAGCGTAAGAAAGAAGTAGCGGCTTACAGTCCGGAATTTACGGTATATAAAAAATTAAAAACAAAAATATTTGGATTAACTCACAACATTCTAAAAAATCCCTGCAAGATTAGACCCCCCCCCCCCAAACGAGCTCTTTCCAACGGACCGTTTGCGATGAATGTTGGCATAAACCAGGGATGTCCAAAGTGCGGCCCGGGGGCCATTTGCGGCCCGAAGGTCATTTTTTAACGGCCCCACGGCACATTTTAAAATACGATTAAAAAAAATAAATACATAAAAAGTGGTATGAAAGAGCAAACAGGTGAAATGTAACAAGAAAATGTTGCAATGTTTACTCTAATAACACAAAGCTGCCATGCAGGCTGTTTCTTTCTTTAAAAAAAAAAAAATTATGAAAATCAATGTAATCATGAATTATTGACCTATTCAACGCTCCAATTACGTCACATTAAATATTGCACTTTGAGATATTTTTTGGGGAAAATGTTACATATTTTGTGTTTGCCATATAAAAAATTGAGCTGTCTTTTTTTTTTTTTTTTAAAAGAAGGGCCTAAAACGAACAAACAAAAAACATAAACAAAAATACAACTTATAATTGGCGGATAGATCTGAAGTTGATCTCGAGATTATTGTGTTTAAAGTAAACAGTAAAAAAAAAATATAATTTATTTTTTAACACTTTAATGAGTAGGACCCTTTTGGTTCCCCAATAATTTTTGTGTGATTTGTTGTTAAGTGTCATCGCTGAAAAAATAATAATGAATTAAAATCAATGGTGTTATGAGTTATTGACCTTTTTAAGGCTCCAATTATTATATAATCTCAAATATTCCACTTAAAAATGTTATTGGGTGAAAATATTGCATATTTTGTGTTTTTTCCATGAAAAAACAGGGTTTTCTTTGACAAAAAGAGCATACGACTTAAATCCTTAAAAACGTTATATTGACAGACAGACCTAATGTTGATCTATGGATTTAAAACGTGAATAATAATAAAAATAATAATACTGAATAATGACACATTTTTTATATTTTTTTTAACAAAACCCTTTGGGGTCCCTGGGATCAAGCCTGAATGGAGGCCTAAATGTATATTTTGTATACATATTGTATTGGTTTTTAAAATAAAAAAATATCAAAATGGCCCCCGCTTGCTTTGATTTTTCAGTGTGCGGCCCTCATTGGAAAAAGTTTAGACACCCTTGGCATAAACAGTGGCCCACCTGCAAGTTCATGAATGAAACATTTTCACCGGCGCTGAGGTCACATGGTGCACGCCTACTTCGGCGCCGCGGTGTGCACGTTTCATAACAGGGCGCACGCTCAACAAACACTGGCATCAGGTCAAAAAATCAACCGGTCGGTGAGAATCAGGAGGCGGATGTAGAGCAGCGTCGGTTCGCGGCTACACTTCAACTTAATGGCAGAGCGGGGATGTCAGATTTCCATGCAGCAGGGAATCTAAATGTTGCAAAATGTACCCTGGGGTTCAATAAAAGAGATATCCACCTATCAAAAGGTGGACTTTCTTCCGTTGTGAGGGAAACATTTAGAATTAGAGCGATGTGCTATTTATCTCCACACTACCAGAATAAAAGCATACAGTAGTGCGACACACAAGAGTTTTCGCACTTTTTCCATTCGTGTGAAATGGTTTTTGTACTTTTTTTTTATCCAACGTGAATCCAAATTGATGCATGTTTTGTACTAAAACCAATTCATGTTTTTAGATTTTTTTTTAATGCAAAATAACAAAATGACAGTGTCTTTTTTAGCTGATCACCAGCGTGTTTACCGCAGCTGTGCAGCTAAAGATTGTACGCCCGTACAACTGCATGATTAATCCAAATCGAATTGACATGGAGGTTTTAATTAGTGCGGTAAAAAAACGCCAGAGACTGAGGTTTGTTTGTTTTTTGTTTTTTTTTTCCGGCAAACATAATTTTTGAGCCTCACATCAAACAGGAAACAGCAAAGTAGTCCCATCATAAAGAGATCCTTTGACTAACTTTTTTTTTGCAGTATTCCTTAAAACCAGAAAAGCACTTTTGGCATGGAGAGGATCTGAAATGGTTCTGTTGTAAAGATGATTTTTTTGTAATGGCTTTCTGCAAAAAATTCTACATTCTCCTGTTTTATAGAGCATCTTTGACTTGTATTTTTGCGCCTCTTAAAATTAGCGCGAAGGATCTTTGACTTGCCTTTTTGCAGAAGGTCTTTAGAAGCAGATGAAGACTCCTGTCTTATAGAGGATCTTTGACTCTTTATTTTGCCGAAGGTCTTCAGATGCAGCTGAAGACTCCTGTCATTTAGAAAATCTTTGACTAGTTTTTTTTTGCAGAATGTCTTTAGAAGCAGTTGAAGACTCCTGTCCAATAAAAGATCTTTGACTAGTTTTTTTTTTGCCAAAGGTCTTCAGAAGCAGCTGAAGACTCCTGTCTTATAGAGGATCTTTGACTCTTTTTTTTGCCGAAGGTCTTTAGAAGCAGCTGAAGACTCCTGTCTTATAGAGGATCTTTGACTCTTTTTTTTTTTTGCAGAAGGTCTTTAGAAGCAGCTGAAGACTCCTGTCTTATAGAGGATCGTTGACTAGTATTTGTGCACCTCTTAAAATTAGCGCAAAGGATCTTTGACTTGCTTTTTTGCAGGAGGTCTTAGAAGCAGCTGAAGACTCATGCCTTATAAAAGATCTTTAACTATTTTTTTTTTGCAGGAGGTATTTAGAAGCAGCTGAAGACTCCTGTCCAATAAAAGATCTTTGACTAGTTGTTTTTTTTGCCAAAGGTCTTCAGAAGCAGCTGAAGACTCCTGTCTTATAGAGGATCTTTGACTCTTTTTTTTGCAGATGGTCTTTAGAAGCAGCTGAAGACTCCTGTCTTAAAGAGGATCTTTCACTAGTTTTTGCATAAGGTCTTTAGAAGCACCTGGAGACTCCTGGCTTATACAGGATCTTTGACTAGTTTTTTTTTTTGCAGAAGGTCTTTAGAAGCAGCTGAAGACTCCTGTCTAATAGAGGATCTTTGACTATTTTTTTTTGCCAAAGGTCTTCAGAAGCAGCTGAAGACTCCTGTCATATAGAGGATCTTTGACTAGTTTTTTTTTTTTCAGAACGTCTTTAGAAGCAGCTGAAGACTCCTGTCTTATAGAGGATCTTTGACTCTTTTTTTTGCAGAAGGTCTTCAGAAGCAGCTGAAGACTCCTGTCTTATAGAGGATCTTTGACTCTTTTTTTGCTGAAGGTCTTTAGAAGCAGCTGAAGACTCCTGTCTTAAAGAGGATCTTTGACTAGTTTTTGCATAAGGTCTTTAGAAGCACCTGGAGACTCCTGTCTTATAGAGGATCTTTGACTCTTTTTTTTGCAGAAGGTCTTCAGAAGCAGCTGAAGACTCTTGTCTTATAGAGGATCTTTGACTCTTTTTTTGCCGAAGGTCTTTAGAAGCAGCTGAAGACTCCTGTCTTAAAGAGGATCTTTGACCAGTTTTTGCATAAGGTCTTTAGAAGCACATGGAGACTCCTGTCTTATACAGGATCTTTGACTATTTTTTTTGCCAAAGGTCTTCAGAAGCAGCTGAAGACTCCTGTTTTATAGAGGATCTTTGACTAGTTTGTTTTTTTGCAGAACGTCTTTAGAAGCAGCTGAAGACTCCTGTCTAATAGAGGATCTTTGACTAGTTTTTTTGCCAATGGTCTTCAGAAGCATTTTAAGACTCCTGTCTATAGTATATTTGACTTTTTTTTTTTTGCCAAAGGTCTTCAGACGCAGCTGAAGACTCCTGTCTAATAGAGGATCTTTGACTTTTTTTTTTTTTTCAGAACGTCTTTAGAAGCAGCTGAAGACTCCTGTCTTATAGAGGATCTTTGACTCTTTTTTTTGCAGAAGGTCTTCAGAAGCAGCTGAAGACTCCTGTCTTATAGAGGATCTTTGACTCTTTTTTTTGCCGAAGGTCTTTAGAAGCAGCTGAAGACTCCTGTCTTAAAGAGGATCTTTGACTAGTTTTTGCATAAGGTCTTTAGAAGCACCTGGAGACTCCTGTCTTATACAGGATCTTTGACTAGTTTTTTTTTGCAGAAGGTCTTTAGAAGCAGCTGAAGACTCCTGTCTAATAGAGGATCTTTGACTTTTTTTTTTTGCCAAAGGTCTTCAGAAGCAGCTGAAGACTCCTGTCTTATAGAGGATCTTTGACAAGTTTTTTGTTTTTTTTTCAGATTGTCTTTAGAAGCAGCTGAAGACTCCTGTCTTATAGAGGATCTTTGACTCTTTTTTTTGCCGATGGTCTTTAGAAGCAGCTGAAGACTCCTGTCTTAAAGAGGATCTTTCACTAGTTTTTGCATAAGGTCTTTAGAAGCACCTGGAGACTCCTGGCTTATACAGGATCTTTGACTAGTTTTTTTTTTTGCAGAAGGTCTTCAGAAGCAGCTGAAGACTCCTGTCTAATAGAGGATCTTTGACTAGTTTTTTTTCTTTTCAGAACGTCTTTAGAAGCAGCTGAAGACTCCTGTCTTATAGAGGATCTTTGACTCTTTTTTTTGCAGAAGGTCTTCAGAAGCAGCTGAAGACTCCTGTCTTATAGAGGATCTTTGACTCTTTTTTTGCTGAAGGTCTTTAGAAGCAGCTGAAGACTCCTGTCTTAAAGAGGATCTTTGACTAGTTTTTGCAAAAGGTCTTTAGAAGCACCTGGATACTCCTGTCTTATACAGGATCTTTGACTAGTTTTTTTTTGCCAAAGGTCTTCAGAAGCAGCTGAAGACTCATGTCTTATAGAGGATCTTTGACTAGTTTTTTTTTCTTTCCAGAACGTCTTTAGAAGCAGCTGAAGACTCCTGTCTTATAGAGGATCTTTGACTCTTTTTTTTGCAGAAGGTCTTCAGAAGCAGCTGAAGACTCTTGTCTTATAGAGGATCTTTGACTCTTTTTTTGCCGAAGGTCTTTAGAAGCAGCTGAAGACTCCTGTCTTAAAGAGGATCTTTGACCAGTTTTTGCATAAGGTCTTTAGAAGCACATGGAGACTCCTGTCTTATACAGGATCTTTGACTATTTTTTTTTGCCAAAGGTCTTCAGAAGCAGCTGAAGACTCCTGTTTTATAGAGGATCTTTGACTAGTTTGTTTTTTTGCAGAACGTCTTTAGAAGCAGCTGAAGACTCCTGTCTAATAGAGGATCTTTGACTAGTTTTTTTGCCAATGGTCTTCAGAAGCATTTTAAGACTCCTGTCTATAGTATATTTGACTATTTTTTTTTTGCCAAAGGTCTTCAGACGCAGCTGAAGACTCCTGTCTAATAGAAGATCTTTGACTAGTTTTTTTTTTTTTCAGAACGTCTTTAGAAGCAGCTGAAGACTCCTGTCTTATAGAGGATCTTTGACTCTTTTTTTTGCAGAAGGTCTTCAGAAGCAGCTGAAGACTCCTGTCTTATAGAGGATCTTTGACTCTTTTTTTTGCCGAAGGTCTTTAGAAGCAGCTGAAGACTCCTGTCTTAAAGAGGATCTTTGACTAGTTTTTGCATAAGGTCTTTAGAAGCACCTGGAGACTCCTGTCTTATACAGGATCTTTGACTAGTTTTTTTTTGCAGAAGGTCTTTAGAAGCAGCTGAAGACTCCTGTCTAATAGAGGATCTTTGACTTTTTTTTTTTGCCAAAGGTCTTCAGAAGCAGCTGAAGACTCCTGTCTTATAGAGGATCTTTGACAAGTTTTTTTTTTTTTTTCAGATTGTCTTTAGAAGCAGCTGAAGACTCCTGTCTTATAGAGGATCTTTGACTCTTTTTTTTGCAGAAGGTCTTCAGAAGCAGCTGAAGACTCCTGTCTTATAGAGGATCTTTGACTCTTTTTTTTGCATAAGGTCTTTAGAAGCAGCTGAAGACCCCTGTCTAATAGAGGATCTTTGACTATTTTTTTTGCCAAAGGTCTTCAGAAGCAGCTGAAGACTCCTGTTTTATAGAGGATCTTTGACTAGTCTTTTTTTTTTGCAGAACGTCTTTAGAAGCAGCTGAAGACTCCTGTCTAATAGAGGATCTTTGACTAGTTGTTTTGCCAATGGTCTTCAGAAGCATTTTAAGACTCCTGTCTATAGGATATTTGACTATTTTTTTTGCCAAAGGTCTTCAGAAGCAGCTGAAGACTCCTGTCTAATAGAGGATCTTTGATTAGTTTTTTTTTTCCAGAACGTCTTTAGAAGCAGCTGAAGACTCCTGTCTTATAGAGGATCTTTGACTCTTTTTTTTGCCGAAGGTCTTTAGAAGCAGCTGAAGACTCCTGTCTTAAAGAGGATATTTGACTAGTTTTTGCATAAGGTCTTTAGAAGCACCTGGAGACTCCTGTCTTATACAGGATCTTTGACTAGTTTTTTTTTGCAGAAGGTCTTTAGAAGCAGCTGAAGACTCCTGTCTAATAGAGGATCTTTGACTATTTTTTTTTGCCAAAGGTCTTCAGAAGCAGCTGAAGACTCCTGTCTTATAGAGGATCTTTGACAAGTTTTTTGTTTTTTTTCAGAACGTCTTTAGAAGCAGCTGGAGACTCCTGTCTTATAGAGGATCTTTGACTCTTTTTTTTGCAGAAGGTCTTCAGAAGCAGCTGAAGACTCCTGTCTTATAGAGGATCTTTGACCTTTTTTTGCCGAAGGTCTTTAGAAGCAGCTGAAGACTCCTGTCTTAAAGAGGATCTTTGACTAGTTGTTGCATAAGGTCTTTAGAAGCACCTAGAGACTCCTGTCTTATACAGGATCTTTGACTAGTTTTTTTTTTGCAGAAGGTCTTTAGACGCAGCTGAAGACCCCTGTCTAATAGAGGATCTTTGACTATTTTTTTTTTGCCAAAGGTCTTCAGAAGCAGCTGAAGACTCCTGTTTTATAGAGGATCTTTGACTAGTTTTTTTTTTTTTTCAGAACGTCTTTAGAAGCAGATGAAGACTCCTGTCTAATAGAGGATCTTTGACTAGTTTTTTTGACAATGGTCTTCAGAAGCATTTTAAGACTCCTGTCTATAGGATATTTGACTATTTTTTTTGCCAAAGGTCTTCAGAAGCAGCTGAAGACTCCTGTCTAATAGAGGATCTTTGATTAGTTTTTTTTTTCCCAGAACGTCTTTAGAAGCAGCTGTAGACTCCTGTCTTATAGAGGATCTTTGACTCTTTTTTTTTGCAGAAGGTCTTCAGAAGCAGCTGAAGACTCCTGTCTTATAGAGTATCCTTCATGTAAAAATATATAATTATTATTGTGTAATATCAATTGGATGGACATTATTTCTTATGGAACACATTGTGTCAATTTTCTTATGAGGTTTTGAAACTGTTTTTTTTTTCTACTTATTTATCATTGAGGTTTCATCAGTTTTTATTTATTGCGGTAAATAACCGTGAGAGGCTGAGGTTTTACTTTGTGCGTCGTGAGCGCATTTTTTTTTTAACGGTAGAAATAACCGAACCGAGTGACCCCTCTTTTTCAGTCATTCACAATCTTTGCCTTGGAGCGAATCGCCATTAAGAAGTGCTGCAGAGTGCGAAAAATGTGTCGCAAAATAATAATATAAAGCCAAATGTCTTCAGCTTCAAATCGGATGGGCAATATGAGCCCATCAACACGGACGGACGAGCGAGAATGCCTTCGGCCTCGTTTTTCCAACTGGGAAAAAATTACTTTTAGGTTGTTCAATATGTAAGGTAAATATTTTTTTATTTTTTTCCTAAATAATATTTTTATTTATTTAGGATAAAGTTATTTACCTTCCAATTACACTACAATGGTAAACAATTCTACAGTAATGAGAAATACAAGTTGATATATTTTTAAATGGTTACTTGCATTATTATTTTATTATATGATTACATTTAGAGATGTCCGATAAAAGCCATTAATGGATATTCCGATATTGTCCAACTCTTAATTACCGATTCCGACATCAACCGATACCGATATATATACAGTCATGGAATTAACACATTATTATGCCTAATTTTGTTGTGATGCCCCGCTGGATGCATTAAACCATGTAACAAGGTTTTCCAAAATAAATCAACTCAAGTTGTGTAAAAAAATGCCAACATGGCACTGCCATATTTATTATTGAAGTCACAAAGTGCATTATTTTTTTAACATGCCTCAAAACAGCAGCTTGGAATTTGGGACATGCTCTCCCTAAAAGAGCATGAGGAAGTTGAGGTGGGCGGGGTGGTGGGGGGTGTATATTGTAGCGTCCCGTAAGAGTTAGTGCTGCCAGGGGTTCTGGGTATTTGTTCTGTTGTGTTACGGTGCGGATGTTCTACCAAAATGTGTTTGTCATTCTTGTTTGGTTTGGGTTCACAGTATGGCACATATTTGTAACAGTGGTAAAGTTGTTTATACGGTCACCCTCAGTGTGACCTGTATGGCTGTTGACCAAGTATGCCTTGCATTTACTTGTGTGTGTGAAAAGCTGTAGATATTATGTGATTGGACCGGCACGCAAAGGCAGTGCCTTTAAGGTTTACGCCCGTGTACACAGCGGCGTTTTAAAAAGTCATACATTTTACTTTTTGAAACCGATAACGATAATTTCGAAACCGGTACCGATAATTTTCGATATTACATTTTAAAGCATTTATCGGCCGATAATATCGGCAGTCCGATATTATCGGACATCTCTAATTACATTACATTATGAACACTGTATAGTTTTTATCGATTATTTCTTCAGTTAAAGAGCATGATGTAGACAAAAGCTCTGCACTTGTTAAAGTAAATTAGTGCATATTGTTCCAATCTTTGGCTTCTTGAGACAAGAATATGTTGATTGACAGTCTAAAAGTAACATGTCTCCTTTCACTCTTTATTCCCGCACGTTTAAGCAATTTCATTTATGTGATATAAAAATCGCAAACGGAATCGCAAAATTTTGGAGAGAAAAATCGCAATTAAAAGTGTTATGTCTTAATGGTGTCTATCAAAGTGCAGGATTTTTTTTTTTTGTGGTCAAACCGATCTTTTTAATGTAGCGTAAAAAGTTTGGGGACCCTTGTCCTAGTGCGTCCATTTGCCAGCACAGACCCCACACGGTGCGCTAGGAATAGGTTTGCGTTTTTTTGGTATTATTCATTATCAATAGTGCTATTTCTATTGCTCCATTTGTAGTGTAATAATGCTCACTGTCATTTCTGTATTATTATTTATTTCACTAACTTCTTCTTTGCTATCACTTTTACCATCATATTTGTACATTTCCTATTTGCTGATGTTGCTCTATTGTTGTTGTTGTTGTTGTTGTTGTTGTTATTGTTGTGTTTGCTGTTGTTATTTTTGTCTCTCTGTCTTATCCCCCTCTTGTCCCCACGATTTCCCCCTATGTCTTCCTTTTTTTCTCTTTCTATCCCCTCCTGCACCAAATGATAATATAAATACATTTAATAAAATCAAATACAAATAAGGCAACAAGAGAAGTATCCCACACTTCTCTTTTGTAAAGTAAATGTGTACAACCGATACGGGCATCTGCATCAACTATATGATTTGCCTGAGAAACTGGACAGGACAAAAAAAAAAAAAAAAAAAAGGAATAGGTTTGCGGTAAAATGTCATATGAATCACCCTGCAATTCATTCATTGACATTTAACAATATATTTCTATGGGTTGTGTTCAGAACGCCGTAGGATACATGCGAGCATACATGTAATGGAAACATCCTCAAAGTTTTACACAGATGACGAACGGATCATTAAAAGCCTACTGAAATTAAATGTTTTTATTTAAACGGGGATAGCAGATCCATTCTATGTGTCATACTTGATCATTTCGCGATATTGCCATAGTTTTGCTGAAAGGATTTAGTAGAGAACAACGACGATAAAGGTCGCAACTTTTGGTCGCTGATAAAAAAAAGCCTTGCCTGTACCGGAAGTAGCGTGATGTCACCGGAGGAAGGACTCCTCACATTTTCCCATTGTTTACAATGCAGCGAGAGAGATTCGGACAGAGAAAGCGACGATTACCCCATTAATTTGAGCGAGGATGAAAGATTTGTGGATGAGGAAAGTGAGAGTGAAGGACTACAGTGCAGTGCAGGACATATCTTTTTTCGCTCTGACCGTAACTTAGGTACAAGGGTTCATTGGATTCCACACTTTCTCCTTTTTCTATTGTGGATCACGGATTTGTATTTCAAACCACCTCGGATACTATATCCTCTTGAAAATGAGAGTCGAGAACGCGAAATGGACATTCACAGTGACTTTTATCTCCACGACAATACATCGGCGAAGCTCTTTAGCTACTGAGCTAACGTGATCGCATCGGGCTCAAATGCAGATAGAAACAAAATAAATAAATCCCTGACTGGAAGGATAGACAGAAGATC
The DNA here is from genome assembly GCF_033978785.1 of Entelurus aequoreus. Taxonomy (NCBI): domain Eukaryota; kingdom Metazoa; phylum Chordata; class Actinopteri; order Syngnathiformes; family Syngnathidae; genus Entelurus; species Entelurus aequoreus. The sequence continues at coordinate 74,555,876 of NC_084733.1, read as the reverse complement.
AACAATACTATTAAACCGTGGACCTGTAAATACACGGTTAATAATTCCCAGCTTGGCGAAGCTTAACAATGCTGTTGCTAACGACACCATTGAAGCTAACTTAGCAACGGGACCTCACAGAGCTATGCTAAAAACATTAGCGCTCCACCTACGCCAGCCAGCCCTCATCTGCTCATCAACACCCGTGCTCACCTGCGTTCCAGCGATCGACGGAAGGACGAAGGACTTCACCCGATCATCCGCGCGGTCGGCGGCTAGCGTCGGCTAGCGCGTCTGCTATCCAAGTCAAAGTCCTCCTGGTTGTGTTGCTACAGCCAGCCGCTAATACACCGATCCCACCTACAACTTTCTTCTTTGCAGTCTTCATTGTTCATTAAACCAATTGAAAAAGATTCACCAACACAGATGTCCAGAATACTGTGGAATTTTGAGATGAAAACAGAGCTTTTTTGTATTGGATTCAATGGGGTACCAATACTTCCGTTTAACTAGTGACGTCACACGCATACGTCATCATATCTAGACGTTTTCAACCGGAAGTTTAGCGGGAAGTTTAAAATTGCACTTTATAAGTTAACCCGGCCGTATTGGCATGTGTTGCAATGTTAAGATTTCATCATTGATATATAAACTATCAGATTGCGTGGTCGGTAGTAGTGGGTTTCAGTAGGCCTTTAATTCCTCACCCCTGCAAAGACATTTTGCATGAGGTTTTTCAACTTGCTGAAATCTTGCAAGGAAAGCACCTTCGTCACCTCTCACCCGTTTGTCATTGATATTCCATTCACTCCATTAAGCCCCGGGAAGCCATTTTTATCCAGATTCGCCCGTCCTCATTACCCTAATTTTCCACTGCGCCTTTGTTTGATTAATGCCTGCATTGTTCACCTTGTTTCTGCAGCCTCTCAAACGCCGCGCGCGCTGATTGCCGGGTTTCTATAGGCAACCTTCTTTCCGGCGCAGCTCAGCTATGACCCCGTAAAGGCGAGAAAAGCAAGGACAAAGCAAAAAGAAGACCGTATTAGGTCGGTGCGCCGCGGAAATATGTCCAGTGGACTGTGACTATCTCCCTGCGGACGGCCGAGACATTTTCTCTCTCCGAGGGGACGAGCGTTACGGTGGCAAAGTGCCATCACTTCAGCTCCTTTGCGCCAATGGCTGCAAAATGGCCAATTTCCTGTCCGGGGTGTGTGTTTTCACGTTTTTATCATCCCCACCGTCGTAGTTATTTAGCCGCACTTAGGGCCATCAGTCATCGGAGCCGCGTCCAGCGGAGGCCGACGTGCAGTAAAACTGACGGACGGCCTTGCGCATGACTGAAGATGTATGAGACAGGAACAAGAGCAAGACAGTCCCTTTTTTTTTATATATATCATTATATTTCTAGTACCATCGTATGGTCAGAGGGTGGGAGCCATGTTTCTGACAACGAAGAACCGCTTGGATGGGTTGTGTTCCTCTTTGAGGCACGTCAGCTTCTGGCTCGTGTTTGAAATAAGGATGGGCATCGTTTACATTTCAACGAGTACCAAATCGGTACTTTTAGAAGGATGCCAAGTACTTAAAAAATGCACACAACAAGTATTGCAGCAACACAGAACATAGAAAATGTCAAAAAAAAACAACTTGCTTGGTTTTCAAAATATGGTTTTAAATGAGCTGTAAGCCATAATTGTCACAATGATATCAAAAGAGGGCTTGAAATATCCGTAGTTGCATGTTGTGTGCCTGTTTTAATTATTAGTTTATAATTGTAAATTTAATTGCTGGAATAAAGGAACCTTTAAATGATATTCTAAATTCATGAGTTTTACCTGTACAGTATAACGTAAAAAAGATACATATACATATATATATATATATATATATATATATATATATATATATATATATATATATATATATATATATATATATATATATATATATATATATATATATATATGTATCTTTTTTACGTTATACTGTACAGGTAAAACTCATGAATTTAGAATATCATTCAAAGGTTCCTTTATTCCAGCAATTAAATTGAGATATATATATATATATATATATATATATATATATATATATATATATATATATATATATATATATATATATATATATATATATATATATATATATATATATATATATACATACATACATACATACATATATATGTGTATACATACATATATATGTGTATATATATATATATATATATATATACATATGTACACAATATATATATATATATATATACATACATACATACATACATACATACATACATACATGCATATATATATATATATATATATATATATATATATATATATATATATATATATATATATATATATATATATATATATATATATATATATATATATATATATATACCTGTATGTATATATATATATATATGTAGATATGTACACAATATATATATATATATATATATATATATATATATATATATATACAAACCCCGTTTCCATATGAGTTGGGAAATTGTGTTAGATGTAAATATAAACGGAATACAATGATTTGCAAATCCTTTTCAACCCATATTCAATTGAATGCACTACAAAGACAAGATATTTGTTGTTCAAACTCATAAAATGTATTTATTTTTTGCAAATAATAATTAACTTAGAATTTCATGGCTGCAACATGTGCCAAAGTAGTTGGGAAAGGGCATGTTCACCACTGTGTTACATGGCCTTTCCTTTTAACAACACTCAGTAAACCTTTGGGAACTGAGGAGACACATTTTTTAAGCTTCTCAGGTGGAATTTTTTCCCATTCTTGCTTGATGTACAGCTTAAGTTGTTCAACAGTCCGGGGGTCCCCGTTGTGGTATTTTAGGCTTCATAATGCGCCACACATTTTCAATGGGAGACAGGTCTGGACTACAGGCAGGCCAGTCTAGTACCCGCACTCTTTTACTATGAAGCCACGTTGATGTAACACGTGGCTTGGCATTGTCTTGCTGAAATAAGCAGGGGCGTCCATGGTAACGTTGCTTGGATGGCAACATATGTTGCTCCAAAACCTGTATGTACCTTTCAGCATTAATGGCGCCTTCACAGATGTGTAAGTTACCCATGTCTTGGGCACTAATACAAAGAGGAAAAGAACCATCCGGATTGTTACACCCCCATACCATCCGTGATGGTATGGGGGTGTAACAATCCGGATGGTTCTTTTCCTCTTTGGTCCGGAGGACACAACGTCCACAGTTTCCAAAAACAATTTTAAATGTGGACTCGTCAGACCACAGAACACTTTTCCACTTTGTATCAGTCCATCTTAGATGAGCTCAGGCCCAGCAAAGCCGACGGCGTTTCTGGGTGTTGTTAATAAACGGTTTTCGCCTTGCATAGGAGAGTTTTAACTTGCACTTACAGATGTAGCGACCAACTGTAGTTACTGACAGTGGGTTTCTGAAGTGTTCCCGAGCCAGTGTGGTGATATCCTTTACACACTGATGTCGCTTGTTGATGCAGTACAGCCTGAGTGATCCAAGGTCACGGGCTTAGTTGCTTACGTGCAGTGATTTCTCCAGATTCTCTGAACCCTTTGATGATATTACGGACCGTAGATGGTGAAATCCCTAAATTCCTTGCAATTGCTTGTTGAGAAAGGTTTTTCTTAACCTGTTCAACAATTTGCTCACGCATTTGTTGACAACCCTCGCCCCATCCTTGTTTGTGAATGACTGAGCATTTCATGGAATCTACTTTTATACCCAATCATGGCACCCACCTGTTCCCAATTAGCCTGCACACCTGTGGGATGTTCCAAATAAGTGTTTGATGAGCATTCCTCAACTTTATCAGTATTTATTGCCACCTTTCCCAACTTCTTTGTCACCGGTTGCTGGCATCAAATTCTAAAGTTAATGATTATTTGCAAAAAAAAAAAGTTTATCATTTTGAATATCAAATATGTTGTCTTTGTAGCATATTCAACTGCATATGGGTTGAAAATGATTTGCAAATCATTGTATTCCGTTTATATTTACATCTAACACAATTTCCCAACTCATATGGAAACGGGGTTTGTATATATACATTGTATATATGTACGTATATATATATATATATATATACAATTTAATTTCACAACTAATTAAACTACTCACAAAATGTTAGGGATATTTGACTTTGAGTGAAATTTAAGGATGATCCTAAAGCTCAGGTGGCACAAATTGCACAAAATATTGCAGTTGGTTCGGACATCAAAGTTAATGGAAGCTATGAATAAAATGGAGCAAGTAGACATTGGACTAGCGAGTATGCTAGTTGCTAATCACAATTCCCAAAATTGTAAAATCAGCATTGTCAGGCCACAACAATACCATTGTGTGTCATAATTCACCAAAAAAACGACCAGAAAACACTCACGCAAAGAGTCGATATCAGATCCAAAATGGCGGCATTAATTCAATTTACAGCTGAAGTGGAGCGTTGTTTACTTACTGGAAGTAAGTGTCGGGCCTGCTGGTTCTAAAGCGCCGCTGCTGCAGCTCACAGCGCAGGGGAGGAGAGGCAGGTGATGATGTGAGGCGGGGTCCCCTTAATCCGCATCCCCCCGTGGTCTCACGGGCTCTCCCAGCGTCGAGATACCTGCAAAACAACACGCAACATTACATCCTACACACCTTTCAGGGACTGTTTATTTATTGATTTGAATTAGGACAATGCATATTCATCAACATAGAGCAACGATGTAAATATGCCGGAGTTAGCACAATAGCTAATTTCCATCCATTGTCCTAAGGCAGGCTAAGACAGTAAGCATTCAACAGGTCATGATACAAAATAATACAAAAATCACAAAAAAGTAGTTGCACAAACCATAACATTTTACATTGAAAAATGTAATTGTCCCGTATTTAGAGACACAAGTACAGGTTTCGTATTGAGTTGTTAAGGGACACTTTCCTGTGAGAATAAAAAAAATATATCAAAAATTCCATTGAATGACAAATGCTTCACAACAGTCTTCCACAGACTAAGCTAATCGATGCCAGAGTGCCTGATCGTTCACCTGTCAAACTCATTGCAGATTGACTTTTCTGCCATCTGGGAATTAGCTTTGCCTTGACAGTCAATCACTCTGCCTCAACTCGGCGGCAGCTAGCTAGCTAGATATAACTGCCGCGTTTTTGGCAACCGGGACTCCAAATGTGACTTTCCAAATGGGAGAAATTAGGAAAGTTTAATGATCGCTTTTGTACGGCGGGGAAGCTACGTGCGGCTATCGGGCCTGAGCTACGTGCTAGCTTAGCTACTCTACTAGTTAGCAACTCTGCTCTCTTGTCCTCAAAACACTTGTTGTTTAATTAAGTTGTTAAACACAGTTTTATGATAATGACACCACACTTTATGATAGTGACGCTACACTTTATGATAGTGACACTTCAAAGCACTACAACAATTAGTTGGTGATACAGTAACTCACCAAAGGGTCAAATAATATTTGCTTCAACTCTTAATATTTTTATAAGTGTTCAATATATATATATATAATATATACAATGACCACACCGCTGAAGTAATGACGCTTGTCCCATATATATATATACTGTACAGATTATATATATATATATATATATATATATATATATATATATATATATATATATATATATATATATATATATATATATATATATATATATATATATATATATATATATATACAGATTATATATATAAATATATATATATATATATATATATATATATATATATATATATATATACAGATTATGTATATAAATATATATATATATATATATATATATACAGATTATATATATAAATATATATATATATATATATATATATATATATATATATATATATATATATATATATATATATATATATACAGATTATATATATAAATATATATATATACAGATTATATATATAAATATATATATATATATATATATATATATATATATATATATATATATATATATATATATATATATATATATATATATATATATATACAGATTATATATATAAATATATATATATATATATATATATATATATATATATATATATATATATATATATATATATATATATATATATATATATATATATATATATGTATATATATATATATATATATATATATATATACACACACCTTTGGGATGAATTAGAACGGAGACTGAGAGCCAGGCCTTCTCGACCAACATCAGTGTGTGACCTCACCAATGCGCTTTTGGAAGAATGGTCGAAAACTCCTATAAGCACACTCCGCAACCTTGTGGACAGCCTTCCCAGAAGAGTTGAAGCTGTAATAGCTGGAAAAGGTGGACCCACATCATATTGAACCCTATGGGTTAGGAATGGGATGGCACTTCAAGTTCATATGTAAGTCAAGGCAGGTGGCCAAATACTTTTGGCAATATAGTGTGTATTCTGAAGTATTGGCCAACAATGTCATTTACAGCTGTAGATTGGCTCTTGTGGCCGAAGTAGGTATTACACCGCAGTAATAATGTGTGTTTGCAGCCAATGCTAAACATTGTGGTGCGATGTGACATTAGAGCCGCAGCACAGATGCTAGCGTAGTTCTGCAGCCAGATATCATGCTCTGAAAAGTAATTGTTGTGCCACTAATGAGGCAGATGAGGGCTGGGACATCTTGCCCAGGAAGAAAAAAAAGAAAAAAAAGGGTGTCTCTATTAGTGGCGGCAAATTACTCACACGCAGATGTTCCAACACTTAGTTTTACAACTCGGAGCTGGCGAAGAAAGAAAAAAAAAAAACAGAAGTTCATGCCTTTGTTGAAATAAACCGAGGGGCTTTGACAGAAATCTGTTTGCATCATTGGAAAGGGGATTGTATTTCGCAACAGCCCCCCCCCCCTCCCCACCCCTCCCCCCGGCCCCCCGTGAGGAATGAATGATTCAACCGTGGCCGTGTCCAAGCCCCCTCCTCGCAACAACATATTTTTACATTTCCAAAGCGTGAATCGTCTCACACCCGCAGAGAGACAAGTGGGGCATGTGCGTATTGTTGGCGTCAAGTTGATACGGGAGCGAGGAAGACGTTTCAACGCCGTGTTCGCCAACTGATAGCATGCAACGTGTGAGCACTATCGTTTTTTGCACCTTCTAGTCATCTCTTATCTCTCGTTTCAGGGTGGAAATCAAAAACAAAGATGCTCCATTCTCATTGATGTACAGACATTTATGGGGCCCCCTATTGGTTGTGGTCAAAATGCTTTGGAAGACATGCTAGCATATATGCAATACGCATATCCTCCAAAGACATGCACCTGGGGATAGGTTGATTGGCAACATTAAATTGGCCCTAGTGTGTGAATGTTGTCTGTCTATCTGTGTTGGCCCTGTGATAAGGTGGCGACTTGTCCAGGGTGTACACCGCCTTCCGCCCGAATGCAGCTGGGATAGGCTCCAGCGACCCCGAAAGGCACAAGCGGTAGAAAATGGATGGATGGATATCATCGCAGTTTGGTCGTCATTAGACAAATAGACAACTAGTTGCTACAGTAAGTCTTGAAGATGTATGTACAACAATCCCATTTTACACACGTGCTTTTTTAATTATTTTTTTTATTTTGCCAATCGTTCACAATCATTATGAAAGACCTGTATTTTTTGTTTTTTTTAATGCATTCTAACTCGTGAATAAACATAAATAAAAGTCCCTTCACAGCGGAGCCAAAGGGAGGTCCTCTATTCTGCCCACAAAACCCCCCAAAAAACATCCAAAAACCACCAACAGTACCCCATTTAAATTTTGTGACTCGAATATTAACTAAGTATTGGTAATATTGTTATTATAAGCGCTAACGCAGACGGACTCATGATCACGAGCTTGTGTGCCAATGTTGACATCATCGACTGATCGGCTGCTTCCTCGTTTCCTTGCTCGTCAAACTTTATCCTCGATCATAATCATGCCTCTCGCCTGGATAGTAGAAGGATGAGGACGTATTCCGACGAGTTGGCAAACTTTGACAGCCAATTTAGACCCGGTAAGACGCTTGGTTCCACCCTCCTTTTCTTTGCGAGGATCATTTTTCATCTAAATGGGAATATGTGAACGACTCTGTCAGTCGGTCCCAATGACAGCAGACATTGTACAGTAAGTGATCTCGCATAATGATTGTTGGCTCTCATAAAGTCCGCAGTGAGCAGTAATTAGGAAAATATATATATATATATATATATATATATATATATATATATATATATATATATATATATATATATATATATATATATATATATATTTATATATATAATCTGTATATATATATATATATATATATATATATATATATATATATATATATATATATATATATAAGGACTCTATGTTAGCTATTTGTTTATGATCTAAAATGCATAAAAAAGTCAAACATATGTGTTCTTGTCTTACATAAGGATTGTGAATAATAAGCAGCACATCTCTTTCAATTTTTCCATATTTCCAGTATGACTGGTCTAATAATGTGGTCAGAGTTCAGAAGTGTTACTACACTGACGTAAAATATACGGAAATTGCCAAACATAGCGGAATATTCAAAATGGCCATTTTGTGATGATTAGACGGTTTTTTCGCATACTTTCCGGATTGTAAATATAACTGGATATTGTTTAATAAATACAATGAAACACAATTAAGTGTATAACGTCAACTTGTTTTTCCACTCCATTGGTACTTTAATCTTTGTTGTTATTGTTTACAAACTCAGGAAATAAGTCCTGAGTTTGAGTCACAGGGGGACTTAAGGGCAAAACGCAAAGGATTTCAAATCGGAGCAAATAGTAGGAAATCATTTAAATATTTAATTGATATTGTTATTATCGCCATTCTGTTTTTTTTTTGTCTGATTATAATTGTGATCAAAAATTGAAAGTAACCAGCTATTAAAGGTCATTTAGCAAGTAGATTTATGATAGTTTTGAGAAAATGCATAACATGATATGTTATTGCATGTGTCAGCAGCAAAATTAGTGGCTTCAAAACCTGATTTGAAATGGTTCTATTAACATTTATATGTCAAATAATTTATTGTGATATATACCTAGGCTACAATATATATTGCCAAATAGATTGTATAGGCCATATCACCCTACCTGAACATCGATTTAAGAGTTAGCTTAGGCATACCCGTTAACCATCCAGATTGCCCCGCGAAACTACCGTTCACATATTTGAAATATGGCAAAGAAAAGGGCCATATCAGATATTGCAGCAGCAGAGCCTGTAGCTTGTAAAGCCAGGCCTTCAAAATAAAATAATGCGGATAAAAGCACATTTTCACAACAGTAGAAAAGGGGTGTGAATCTTTGGGCACTTAACAATTCGATCCCATTCCTAAAGTGACGTTTCGATTCAGAATCGATTCTCCGTGATTCTCATGTCAAACTGATTCTCGCAATGTATTATTTGATTATGGTTAACATTTCTCATATCAGGTTACAGGTTAGAAAAGCTTTTTGTAGGTTACATGGAAAGAGTATTTAAAAAATATACAGTACAGGCCAAAAGTTTGGACACACCTTCTCATTTTAGTGGGTTTTCTCTATTTTCAGGACTATTTACCTCAGGGGTCCCCAAAATGTTTGACTCAGGGGTCGCATTGGGTTACAAAAATCTGGCTGGGAACCGGGCTGTCGCGGGTTTCCCTGCTCTTAAGGGGATTTTATTATATACACTACCGTTCAAAAGTTTGGGGTCACCCAAACAATTTTGTAGAATAGCCTTCATTTCTAAGAACAAGAATAGACTGTCGAGTTTCAGATGAAAGTTCTCTTTTTCTGGCCATTTTGAGCGTTTAATTGACCCCACAAATGTGATGCTCCAGAAACTCAATCTGCTCAAAGGAAGGACAGTTTTGTAGCTTCTGTAACGAGCTAAACTGTTTTCAGATGTGTGAACATGATTGCACAAGGGTTTTCTAATCATCAATTAGCCTTCTGAGCCAATGAGCAAACACATTGTACCATTAGAACACTGGAGCGATAGTTGCTGGAAATGGGCCTCTATACACCCATGTAGATATTGCACCAAAAACCAGACATTTGCAGATAGAATAGTCATTTACCACATTAGCAATGTATAGAGTGTATTTCTTTAAAGTTAAGACTAGTTTAAAGTTATCTTCATTGAAAAGTACAGTGCTTTTCCTTCAAAAATAAGGACATTTCAATGTGACCCCAAACTTTTGAACGGTAGTATATATATATATATATATATATATATATATATATATATATATATATATATATATATATATATATATATATATATATATATATATATATCAAGGGTTGGAATTGGGGGTTAAATCACCAAAAATGATTCCCGGGCGCGGCTACGCTGCTGCCCACTGCTCCCCTCACCTCCCAGGGGGTGATCAAGGGGATGGGTCAAATGCAGAGGACAAATTTCACCACACCTAGTGTGTGTGTGACAATCATTGGTACTTTAACTTTAACTTTAACTTAATATATATATATATATATACATACATACATACATACATACATACATACATACATACATACATACATACATACATACATACATACATATATATAATATTATATAAATTATAAAATCCTCTGAAGAGCAGGGAAACCTGCGAAACAGGCTTGTAGGGATGAAATGGCCTCTGTGTAGAGTAACAAGCGGTAGAAAAGTTTTTTTTTGTTTTTTTTTAACTTGGGACTTCCCGCAGGCCGGATTTTGGCCGCCATTTGGGAACCTCTGATTTACATTGGAGATTGTCAACTATGACACCTGTGAAGTGAAAACCACTTCAGGTGACTACCTCTTGAAGCTCATCGAGAGAATGCCAAGAGTGTGCAAAGCAGTAATCAGAGCAAATGGTGGCTACTTTGAAGAAAGTAGAATATAAAACATGTTTTCAGTACATAACTCCACATGTGTTCACTTGAGTTTCCAATCATTTCTACAACTCTTATTTTTTTGCGATAGAGTGATTGGAGCACATAATTGTTGGTCACAAAAAACATTCATGAAGTTTGGTTCTTTTATGAATTTATTATGGGTCTACTGAAAATGTGAGCAAATCTGCTGGGTCAAAAGTATACATACAGCAATGTTAATATTTGGTTACATGTCCCTTGGCAAGTTTCACTGCAATAAGGCGCTTTTGGTAGCCATCCACAAGCTTCTGCTTGAATTTTTGACCACTCCTCTTGACAAAATTTGTGCAGTTCAGCTAAATGTGTTGGTTTTCTGACATGGACTTGTTTCTTCAGCATTGTCCACACGTTTAAGTCAGGACTTTGGGAAGGCCATTCTAAAACCTTAATTTTAGCCTGTTTTAGCCATTCCTTTACCACTTCTGACGTGTGTTTGGGGTCATTGTCCTGTTGGAACACCCAACTGCGCCCAAGACCCAACCTCTGGGCTGATTATTTTAGGTTGTCCTGAAGAATTTGGAGGAAATTGTCCTTTTCCATTATCCCATTTACTCTCTGTATAGCACCAGTTCCATTGGCAGCAAAACAGACCCAGAGCATAATACCACCACCACTATGCTTGACGGTAGGTGTGGTGTTCCTGGAATTAATGGCCTCACCTTTTTTTCTCCTCCAAACATATTGCTGGGTATTGTGGCCAAATAGTCCAAAATTGTAAAAAAAAAATAATTATGAATCGATTTTGATGAATAAGAATCGCGATTCGGATGGGCATCAGTTTTTTGCAGTCGGCCAAAAAGAGTGTATTTATTAAAAAGTAATCCTCAAAGGGAGATTGTTGATTGAAAGAATGCTTTATGCCAAACATTTTTTTTAAAAAGCCTTGCTGAGTTTACTTGAGGATTCAGCTATTTTAAGACGCAGAGAGTCCTTGTTAGTGCACTCGGCGAGCATTTGAACGCATCTCTCAGTGTTGTGTTCAAGCACTAAAAAGGAAGACGCGTCAGTTCCACAGATGCTGACACTTTTTTTCTCCCCCCCCCCCCCCCCCCCCCGCTTTGCCCACGGAAGCTGCCGGGATCCTCGTCAGCTGAGTATTTTAAGAAGCGAGCGGATCGTCTGATGAGGGGTTTTGGCATATTGTTCACCCCCCCCGCCCCCCTTACCCAACACCCACCCGCCCCTTCCGTCCCCACTTGAAAGCCGTCAGCTTGGTCGTGCAAAAATTATTCCTGCCACTCCTTCACCATGACGGAACCTCTGAGAATATCAGTCTTGCTCGCATGCATGCAGAATAGCAAGTAGTTATGGTGCTGAGCTGACATTTTAAGACCACAGGACAACCTCAGTGATGCGCGTTATTTATAACACCTCAAACGATCAATTATTGACAAAACACAGACCTGGAAAGTAGCAATGTGACTCATGCTCTGCTTCACAATGTCACTAAACATGTTGGGATTCATCGTTTCCCCTCGATAGACTGCAGCTCCCACAGTCGACAGCACTCGTGCGTCAGACCGTGACGCGGAGACAATTATCCAGCTCTTTAAATATTGTCTCTAAAAACAACCGCAGCTACCCAGGTGGTGTCGGCAATCGTGCAATCACAAAAAAAAAACAACGCTTGACTTCGCATTCGTGTTGCCGGCTAATTTACTATTAAAAAAAATGTGGCGTTCCATGTTCCGGCGGCACTCGTGCAGCCCCAGACCATGATGCTACCAACTCCTGAATGTAGGCAAGACCCAACAATCTATTTAATTGTGTTGCCAACTTGCTTTGAAAAAAATTCCGATCAATGAACCGTAGCTCCTCAGTTGTCGGCAGCAATCATGCAGTCCCAGACCATACTTAACTGTGGGCAAGACACAATTATTGTTAGAATAGAAACTTTGTGTTACATTGAGTTCCTGGCGAGAGGACAAAAGCTGTCTTTAATCCTACCAATCAAAAGGCTTGTAAAACTCCACTGTGTAGGATGGGAAGCAACACGAAGCAACATGAAGGTGTTCTGTTTCTTTCATATATTGTAATCAACAGAAATATATTGTCTTGACCCAAGAACTACAAAAGTGGAGAGGAAGCAGGGCCTGACTCCCCTCAAGGCGACCTTTTCTGTGAACTGTTTTAACGACCTCTTCTTTGAACTGTTTTACAACCTTTTGTTTTGAACTGTTGTAATCAAAGGTGATGGCTGTTTACGACCCCACGTCCCTTAGAAACGGCTGTTGCCATGTAATCAGGGAAAGTCCAAATAAAAGAGGTGGCGTACAATCTTTCGCCAGAGCGTGTTGAGACACTATACAGTACAGTACAGTGTCCAGGCGTCACTCCTCAAATCGAGCTAAATTTAATTCTGTCTCTGTTTAATTCCTTGCTTCTTGTCTCGTTTAATAGATGTCTGACAATTGCCATGCCATTCACTTGTGTTGCAGGCTATTCCGATCGTAAACGCAGCTCCCCAATTTCTCCATAATATTGCCAGCTATTTAGAAAAGAACCGCAGATCCCCACATACCGGCACTCATGATGCCTCAAACCATGACGCACAACCACCATGTTGTAGGCTATTCCGATCGGAACCGCAGCTCCCTGATTTCTCTATAGAGTTGCCAGCTATTTAGAAAATAGCCTCAGATCCCCACATTACGGCACTCGTGCTGCCTCAAACCATGACGCACAACCGTGGGTAAGCCACAATTATCTTTCACTTGTGTTGCCAGCTATTTCTGCATTAATTTCCCTCGTTGAACCACAGCTCCCCAGTTGCCGGCAGCATTCATGTAGTCTCGGATCATGCTTGACTGCGGGTCGGACACGATTGCCATGCTACTGACTTGTGTAGACGCTATTCCGATAATAATTCCCGTCAATGAACCGCAGCTCCCCAATTTCCGGCAGCACTCATGCTATCACCACCATAAACTTCAGGTAAGACACCATTATAATGCGTGCTGTGTCGACTAATTTTTCAGTAAAACGTACACGTATGGGGGCCTGACAGGGGGTGTGGTCAATATGACATCATCATATAGTTTGCATAATCTGCGATGAAGTAATAGTGCACATACATTTAAAAATAAATCTCTTTCATTAATTAGTACACTCAAAGTTCGATGTACAGTAATGTGATCCAATATAACGCAACGTTCTATATAGCGCGATCACGCCATGGACCCCATATTTTTGCTTTTTTTTTTTTTTTTCCACCAGAATTAACTGTGTTTTGTCAGCAAATTATCACATATTGACACAGTCTCTGTGAAGGCCTCTAAAAGAAGGAATAAATATGATAAAATATCGACCTAGTGATATCTAAAAAGTACAGGTGGATAGTGCCCCGCCCATTCTGTGGCGCGTGGGCACAATGCAACAAGCAGGTTTAGGCTTGAAAGAAATTCTACATAAAGCGATCTTGGTAAGCGTGATGGACAAGCTACTTGGAGCTACAAGAGAGTCTCGATTAAATGTAGCTAAGCTACAGGGAAGACTAGAATTGTTACACTTTACAAACTTTCGGTGCATCATTATTCTAAGTGCGTAAATAATAGGCTTCCTATATATGTACATATATATATATATATATATATATATATATATATATATATATATATATATATATGTATATATATATATATATATATATATATATATATATATATATATATATATATATATATATCAGTGACATGCAGTCAGGGGAGGCAGGGCCTCACGTGCCATCATGGAAAGAAAAAAAAATGTAAAAAGAAAAAAAATGTATTAAATTGTTATATGTATCCAGTGATTATACTATAGTTATTTTCCATTTAACTTCACCAGTTTTAGATTATTTTTATTCAAAATCGCTGAATTTTCACATTTGCCGTTCAAATACTGAGAAGAAACGATGCGGTGATCAGCAGCACGTCACTGCATTGTGCCTCACCATGGATTGCGGACTCGGCTAACTGCTGGCCTGCTGTGCAGTGAGACCGTATTGCTATATGAATTATATTATACATTTCCATAGTTTAGTTAGCTGAGGTATATAATGTACAGTGTATTTTGTCTACAACTGTATGTGTGTAAGTATTTCTTGTGCTGAGCTATCATAAAACGGCTGCGAGGACGCACTGGCTGAGGCTCGCAGGAATCCCGCCTCCTGGTGGTAGAGAATGCACCCCCGCCGTAGAATGCACCCCCTGACGGGAGTGTTATATCAACTAAAGTCCACACTTAAACTTTCCACGTGCAAGATTGAATCTATTTAAAAAAGTTATTTAATAAGAAGCCAAAAAGTGCAAAAACAATAATGTTCGTGTTGGAGGAGTTGTGAATGACTGCAGGGCCACAACATTAGGTACACCTGCAGACTGCAGCACGGATTTCATATTTCATTCATTCACAACTCCTCCAACACAAACATTATTGTTTTTGCACATTTTGGCTTCTTATTAAATAACTTTTTTAAATAGATTCAATCTTGTACGTGGAAAGTTTATGTGTGGGCTTTAGTTGATACAACACTCCCGTCAGGGGGTGCATTCTACGGCGGGGGTGCATTAATCCAGCACAACAGTGGCGCATGGACTTCATTTATAAGTAAAGGTAAGACCATAATAATGTATTTTTTTATTAAATGTGCTTTTTTGTGTGATACAGTTTGTATGTGTAAAGTTAAAGTTAAGTTAAAGTACCAATGATTGTCACACACACACTAGGTGTAATGAAATGTGTCCTCTGCATTTGACCCATCCCCTTGTTCACCCCCTGGGAGGTGAGGGGAGCAGTGGGCAGCAGCGGCGCCGTGCCCGGGAATCATTTTTTGGTGATTTAACCCCCAATTCCAACCCTTGATGCTGAGTGCCAAGCAGGGAAGAATGCTGGTATGAGCTTTTAAACATAACCCGTTAACTGCTGCCAATCAAATGGTGAATAAGATACTCTTTAGGGTTCATATGTTTGTAAATCTGACTGTGATGAAGTCAGTGCCTCACCAGCCATGAACCTCACCGCACGTCACTGGTGTTTAGAGTTTTGGCCTGTACTGTATATCCAGTCATACTTTATTTTGTTTTCATGAAAAAAAACCACCTAATTTTTATGTTGTAGCGGCTTTTATTTTGCCGTGGTGGGTTGCCATGGTCAATTACATACACGGGAAACCCTGATGTGTGTTTATTATAATAGTTACTTATCCCTTGGCTGGATATATTGTGAGGGTGGTTTTGCACCGTTTTATATGCAGGAGTAGAGTCGAAGAGTCCTATGTTTCCGAACAAAGTGAGTCCTTCGCAGCAATGATGCACATATACTGTGCAGACGATAAAAGATAACGGGGGCACCACTAGAGACGGTCAAGTAGACTTTGGTAAACGATGATGATGGCAACAATCCTACTCATGGCAGGAGGCTCTTGCCACGCGTAACACAACAAATGGGTGCCTAAGCAAATTGGAGCTCAGCGGGCTGCAAAGCTCCTGGAGAAGAAAAAAACAAGTTCTCCGTTTCCAGCATGAGCTTCCCGTATCACCTCGGCGAGCGCAAGTCTTTGCCAGCGAGCGCTTGAGACTTTGATTCCTACCCCCCTGCAACACCACCGCCACGTGTCTGTGACAAGATTAGGCTATCTCTCCGCGTGCACATGGATGACTGACTCCTTGGGGCCGGTGGCATCTCGCTCGCAAACCCCGCCCACGTCCCCCCCCCACCCCTTCATCCCAAGGCAGCAAACATTTCTATTTCCAACAGGATTAGCTCTCACCACGAGCCGTGCAGGGGGGAAAAAAACGCATCGACGCCGCCCCCGCCGCGGCCCAAAGTGAGCGGGGAGGACGCGGCGTCGGCCTCGGTGGCTTCATGCGCCTCGATACCCTTTGCAACGACCATGACTACAGCGTGTTTGTGCTCAAAAAGAATCCAAATATCATCGACGTCGTATCGTCATAGGGCAAATACTTCATGGCTTAAACACAATTAGACCCGCCCATGCCTCTGCCAGTATTTTGCTTCTTGGCTGCCATGTTTCTTAAACCATTTTTACATGTATTGAATATGACCATCACTTTAAATGGGTACTAGGATGACAGGGGATGGGAAACAATAACAATACTGAAATAAACTGCAACAAAAAACAGTGCAATACTTTTTCATAACATGGTCACTAGGGGTGAGGGAAAAAATCGATTCGCATTCAAATCGCCATTCTTACGTTTTACGATTCAGTATCGATTCTCATTTTTCAAAAATCTATTTTTTAAATGTATTTATTTATTTATTTAATTTTTTTTAAAAAATTTTTTATTTTTTATTAATCAATCCAACATAACAATATTATCAACAACAGTATCAATATTAGTAACAATTTCAACATAGCAGTAATTAAAAATCCCTCATTGACATTATCATTAGACATTTATAAAAAAAAAAAATAATAATAATAAAAATGAACAATAGTGTCACAGTGGCTTACACTTGCATCGCAACTCATAAGTTTGACAACACACTGTGTCCAATATTTTCCCAAAGATAAAATAAGTCATATTTTTGGTTAATTTAATAGTTCAAACAAATTTACATTATTGCAATCAGTTGATAAAACATTGTCCTTTACAATTATAAAAGCTTTTTACAAAAATCTACTACTCTGCTTGCATGTCAGCAGACTGGGGTAGATCCTGCTGAAATCCTATGTATTGAATGAATAGAGAATCCTTTTGAATCGGGAAAAAAATCGTTTTTGAATCGAGAATCGTGTTGAATTGAAAAAAAAAAATCGATTTTGAATCGAATCGTGACCCCAAGAATCGATATTGAATCGAATCGTGGGACACCCAAAGATTCGCAGCCCTAATGGTCACTACTGCCTAGTTTCTCTTGTTATATTCTTATTTTTACTGTTAAATTTTTATTCTTATTGTTGCTTTTCATTTTTATTCTTATTTTATTTCCATTCATACCCCCATTATTTACTTTTTACTTTTTAAATTCGATCTCAATTCTGTACACTGCCGTTGGATTTTTTTTTTTTTTAAATAAAGTACTATCTATCTATCTATCTATCTATCTATCTATCTATCTATCTATCTATCTATCTATCTATCTATCTATCTATCTATCTATCTATCTATCTATCTATCTATCTATGAAAACAGTAACCCACTACAGACCGACCCATATGGCTTTTTCATGGCCGATTATTAATAGTCAAGGAGGTCGATAAAAATTATATTTTGAGCCAGTATTCATTTGCAGTAGAACACCAATAGTATACGTCAGTAAAAAGTTGGACAAGGCTTTAAGTTGTTTTTTTTAACATTTCTTTCCGGAAACGTCAGACCATCAGCGACATAATGTTTTTATGGGGCGCTAAAGTTCAGAATCAGAATCCAAAATCAGAAATACTTTAATAAAATGAGAAAAAATAATAATAAGTCGGAGCCTGGGCCCCTGGAGAGGGGGTCCAGACAGAGGCCAGGGGGGGAAAAAACCTCATAGCCATAGCACATATAAACATGTGTGTGAGAGGGTAACATCAAAGAACACAAAGGACATTAAAAACATTAAAAGAGTAGAGCTGATGCAACCAGCCACTTCTTACACACAGCCACAAAAGTAAAACATAAAAAAAAAAAAAAAATTAGAAAAAAAAAAAAAAAAACCTACACTCTGTGGTGTTCCACGCATGGAAGGAGCAGACCCAACAAAGCAACCAAGAGCGCCGACTCCACCCTCGGCCGCCCACCTACTCTCGGCCAGTGTCCAGTCCGCATGGATGAGCGAGGATTAAGTTAAGATAAAGTTATGGTTAATTTAGCACCAACGAAATCAGGGGATTTGACATGTGTCTAAAAAGAAGCACCAACATTATCATAAATACCACGTGGCTATATTTCATGTATTTACCCATTCCATGCTTAAACACTCACTCCAGCTCCATTTCAGTAACAAGGCTGAAAGTAAGTACTGGAGGACGAGGCCCAACATGTAACACACTGAGTAAGAACAAGCCGCAGTAGACAATAAGGCATGCTAATCGCTAAACTAGCCGCTAAGATACCTTAAACAAATAAGTGCTAAGTAATGTTTTACAATGGAAAGTAAGCAGATACTAACAGGAAATAAAGTAGATTATTAAAGGCCTACTGAAACCCACTACTATTGACCACGCAGTCTGATAGTTTATATATCAATGATGAAATCTTTACATTGCAACACATGCCAATACGGCCGGGGTAGATTAGTAAAGTGCAATTTTAAATTTCCCGCAAAATATTCAGCTGAAAACGTTTCGGTATGATGCCGGTTGCGTGTGACGTCACAGATTGTAGCGGACTTATTGGGACACCATTGTGGCCAGCTATTAAGTCGTCTGTTTTCATCGCAAAATTCCACAGTATAATGGACATCTGTGTTGGTGAATATTTTGCAATTTGTTTAATGAACAATGAAGACAGCAAAGAAGAAAGCTGTAGGTGGGAAGCGGTGTATTAGCGGCCGGCTGCAGCAACACAACCAGGAGGACTTTGAGTTGGATAGCAGACGCGCTACCGTGAGTACGCAGCTTTGGCTTCCAAACATTTGATCGCTTGCCCGTACGTGCGTGCCGCTATGTGCATGTCACGTACGTAACTTTGGAGAAATATATGTGCTCAGGGCCGGCCCGTGGCATAGGCCGTATAGGCAAATGCTAAGGGCGCCGTCCATCAGGGGGCGCCACGCCAGTGCCACAAATGTTGGAGAAAAAAAAGAAAAAAAAAGTTGGTACTATTATTTCTAAATACAAAAAATAATCCCACGTTAATTAAAATGCAAAGTAAAGCCTATTTAATAGAAATATTATTTGTTACAACATTACCCCGCCCCCCGCACGGTGTGCCCCCTCCCTTCCTGTATCATGACTCTTACCACATCAAAAAATCAACACAAGATGTCAAAACGGCCAAAACTGTCAGGTGCCCAGGGAAGAAAAAAGAGAAGAGGAGGAGAAACGAGAAAAAGAAAGAGGTAGCAGGTAGTTAACGTAAGCCTTACCTTGAAATTATTTGTCTGCTACAGAATGTGATAGTAACCTGGCTTTTTAGCATTAAGCTAATGTTACATGATTCGGCAATTGCTAATCAATAAATAGCTAGTTCTGTTTTAACGTCGGGTTAATATTGTGGAGGGGGCTAAATTGTTATGGAAAATAATAATGTAACGTTAGGTAATTACAGTACTCCCACCTTACATTCCTCAGGGACATTTGTATTAGATCTTTTAAGCAGGTGTTTTTTGTTTACATTGTTATTGCCTTCTGGTTAGCTAATGTTTGCCCTGCCGGTAATAGTCACTTCTCCACCTCTTTATATATTAGGTATAGTTGTAAGCCTAGTTGTTAAAGTGCACAACATTAATGTTAATTAAGCAATATCACATGAGAGGGAATGCTGTTTTTTGATTTGAGCACTGCTGTGATTCGGTTAAAGATAATCATAACATAACATTCTCCTATAATATGTTAATTTGCTTTCTTTAAGTAAAAAAAAGGTCAAAGACAAAGCTATTCGGTTTCTTGTGAGTATATACACTTCACTGCCGATGTGGGGGGGGGTGCCACCTAAAATCTTGCTTAGGGCGCCAGATTGGTTAGGGCCAGGTCTGTATGTGCTGTATGAACTTTACGGAGGTGAACAGTACTTTGGGCTGTGGGATTGAGTGTGTTGTGCGGGTGTTTGATTTGTATTGGCGGGTTATATAGACGGGAGGGGGGAGGTGTTTGTTATGCAGATTAATGTGTGGCATATTAAATATAAGCCTGGTTGTGTTGTGGCTAATAGAGTATATATATGTCTTGTGTTTATTTACTGTTTTAGTCATTCCCAGCTGAATATCAGGTCACCCCCGGCTCTCACAGCATCTTCCCTATCTGAATCGCTTCCACTGCCCTCTAATCCTTCACTCTCACTTTTCTCATCCACAAATCGTTCATCCTCGCTCAAATTAATGGGGTAATCGTCGCTTTCTCGGTCCGAATCGCTCTCGCTGCTGGTGGCCATGATTGTAAACAATGTGCAGATGTGAGGAGCTCCACAACCTGTGACGTCACGCTACTTCCGGTACAGGCAAGGCTTTTTGATCAGCGACCAAAAGTTGCGAACTTTATCGTCGATGTTCTCTACTAAATCCTTTCAGCAAAAATATGGCAATATCGCGAAATGATCAAGTACGACACATAGAATGGACCTGCTATCCCCGTTTAAATAAGAACATTTCATTTCAGTAGGCCTTTAAGAGTCATGAAAGAGGATAATAACTGTGGATCTTTGAGCACTGCAGGAATCAATTCAAAATCGATTCTAGATTCAAAATCCATCATTTTTAATAACAATGATTAACTACATTCCTCCCTAAAATAAATGAACAGCTGTGATACAGTTCTATATTACTTAAAATAAAACTGGTTTTGTTTAATCAATTAGGAATAGTTACATATAAGTAAGTTCAGTATATTATTGATACTAAAGTGTTTACATTCATAATTTTATCTTCAGAAAAATATGTTTTTTGTCATTGTTTACAAATTATGGGCATAGTTTCCTGGACACAGGAGGACAACAAGAAGATTGGTTGTGCCAATCTCACTCATAGATGGGATGTTTTTTTAGGGGCTTTACATGCAAATAGTGCACTACTATTCATTGCATTGTTAGCCACCTTGCTGTGTGCCAATTTACGCAAAATTAAACGCTACCAGATTAAAATGTTTTGTTGTACGTGACATCACGTCCGGTTGCTGACTCCGCACCAGCGCAATACTTGGCGGGGAAACAAGCACTCAGAGCGGACTGTCTCTAGGTAACGTCGCAAGTTTCCCTGCTAACATAGAAAGCATTCAGAAGTAAAGTCAGGCTCCACTTTTCAAAATCCGCTAATTAATGCTAATTTACAATAGGTGTGCTACAGACATGCTACTGATTTGCATTAGCGATACTACACGGCGATTTCAACACCTCCAAATTTGGTAAAGAGAACTAAGACTAAGATGCACGTTACAATCAAACAGCTGGAGTGTAACGAATCCGGCACTTTTTTGGCATACCAAAACAGAGCATACCACTGTTAGCGCCTATAATAACAATATTGCTAATACTTGGTCAATATTCAGGTCCCGAGGTGTAAATGGAGAATTGTTAGCGGTTTTTAGATGTTTTTTTCAGGGGCTTTACAGGCAAAATAGTGTACTACTATTAACTGCATTGGTAGCCACCTCGTACTAGCCATATGTTTGTATTTAGAATGCATTAAAAAAAGGAAAACAATGTATTTTTGTGCTACAAAAGGGTTGGGAATGATGGGCAAAATTCCAGAGAAGTGCAGTTTCCCTTTAAGTTTACACATTTGTGCATGTCTGATAGTAAGCCTGTCAAATAATAGTGATAAAAAAGTGCCAAATGCCAAACTACTTCAGTTGGAAAAGGATAAAAAAAAAACTTTATCGCCATTGAAGGAGAGACTTTATTTCAGTGTGTCATCCATTACAGCAATATTTCCCCACTTTATCTCCCTCCAGTAGTCCTTAAACCACAAGTCTTCAAACAAGAGATTTGGTACTCACATGCCGATTCCGCGCCGAAGCGAAATTTCCTGCACGGGGGAAGGAAAAGGAGTTAAAGATTTCCTGTTCTTGTCTCTCAACAATTAACAGCGAGAAGATGCCTCCCAGCAAGACACTTAACCCTCACTGCACTCTCGGGATACTTCATTGACCTGATTGCTACTATGCTCTCAGCCTCGCAGCCATCATGGGAGGTTTTTTTTTTTTTTTTTAGTAATTTATTTTATTTTTATGAATGGTAAACCTTTCCTGTGCTTTAACCAGATTTTTAATTAGGATGGGGGCGGGAGGGGGGGGGGGCGGGCATTACCTTGGACAGCCGTTTCCTACTTCTATTACAGCGCTTGCATCCATTGTAATTAAATCGGCCTGTCTCCCACGGCAACGCCGTGTGTCACTGATGGACGTTTTGATAAGCCACTTCAAGTGATGGAAAAAAAAATATTATGAATGAATGCTGCGGGGAAGGAAAAGGTGGAAATAAAAGGTTTTTAACAACGCAAAATAATGCATGTTAAGCCCATTAAAAAACTGAATCAATGTCATAGTGTTAGAATAATTGTATCTAAGTTATCACAAAAACGTTGTGTTTCAATGAGTTCCCGGCGAGAAGCAAAAGCTGTCTTTGAACCTACCAAGAAGAAGGCTTGTAAAACTCCACTGTGTAGGGGGGAAGCAACATGAAGGGGTTTCTGTTTCTTTCATGTATTGTAATAAACAGAAAGATATTGTTTTAGCCAAGGACTACAAAGCGGAGAGAAGGCAGGATTTGCCCAAGTTCCAGACACCTCTTTTTTTAACTCTTTTACAACCTCTTTTTTGAATCAACCTTTTCTTTTGAACTGTTTTGTAATCAAAGGCGATGGCTGTTTACGACCCCCGTCCCTTTGGAAGCAGCTGTTGCCATGTGGTCAGGGAAGCTCCAAATAAAAGAAGGAGTACAATCTTTTGGCAGAGCGTAATGACACTGTGCAAGGGTACAGATGTACACGTTTCTCCTCACTGAGCCAAATTTAATTATGTCTCTGTTTGATTCTTTGCTTCTTGTCCTGTTTAATAGATGTCATCAGTGTTTGAACCTGACACATAGCTTATTTGGTACTTCACTCAAAACATTGATATTTCACAGCAATTAAATTAAATGAAACAAGCATAAAAAATGGATCAATCATTAAAAAAAAAATACATTATTTTTTTTTAAGTAGGAATCCATTTTTAACAATATGCTTTTAGGCCAGAGGTGTCAAACTCATTTTAGCTCAGGGGCCGCATGGAGGGAATTATGTTCCAACACGGGCCGGACTGCTAAAATCACGGCATGATAACTTAAATATAAAGACAACATCAGATTGTTTTCTTTGTCTTACTTTGGGAAAAAATAGAACGAGCACATTCTGAAAATGTACACATCACAAATAATCCCCTTGGCAAAACACTTCAGGTTAGTCAAACAATTCTGAGGAAAAATATGGTGTTGTTTTCCGAAACACCATGAAGAACACAATGAACTTAGACTTTGTCTCTGTGTTTTTACAAAACCATTACATTTTAAGCACTTCCTGTTTTGAATTCTCATGTTGGCAGTTCACCATTAACATGTTTGGAAAAGCTATCGAGTGTTTCCTCAAACTAATCCGCAACTGCCACAACACATTCATTTATCATCAATTAAATATTACCGTCATAATTTAAACAAACAATTATCAAAATGACACCATAGCCGTAATCAATGTAACATAACTATTAACTTCAGCAATATACCGGGGCGGTATAGCTCGGTTGGTAGAGTGGCCGTGCCAGCAACTGGAGGGTTCCAGGTTCGATCCCCGCTTCTGCCAACCTAGTCACTGCCGTTGTGTCCTTGTGCAAGACCCTTTACCCACCTGCTTCCAGTGCCACCCACACTGGTTTAAAAATGTAACTTAAATATTGGGTTTCACAATGTAAAGCGCTTTGAGTCACTAGAGAAAAGCTCTATATAAATATAATTCACTTCACTTCACTAAGCATAAAATAAAATAGAACAAACAACAAATATAGAAACACACGTTTTTACAATGGAGTTCAGGGTGCACATCGTGCATTCAACTAATTGAGAGGACTGCAGGGAACTCTAAAAAGATTTGTTAAGTCTTTGCATCTTACAATTTTATTATTTTACCCGTTCAGTGGATAATTTACAATGAAAAAAGGTATCGTGCGTCGCTACTGCCGCCATCTGCTACCATCTGCTGCCAGCCACAACCGGAGCGGCTGATCCCTTGCACCTGCGCTGACTGGAGGAGCGGCAGTCAAGCCAGAGGGTGCTTAAAGTCAGCTGACACGTCATCTTTAAACACAGCGATGTGTTTTACATTGGTACTGCATTTGCGACATCCAGTGGACACATTTAGAACAGCAGTTTATTTCATTAAACAAATGTGACTCATTTTTATATTGAGCAAACCGATCTAGCGGGTCGAATTAAACCTGTACGCGGGCTTGGTACGGCCCCAGGGCCGTATGTTTGACACCCCTGTTTTAGGCCATCTCCATGAAATTGGAGGGGGGTTTTCTGACCTGTGACCTGTTTTGAACAAGTTTCATTATAATTATCATACCAAATAATACATTGCGGACAGGGCCGTTGCTAGGAATTCTGGGGCTTCTGAAAGAATATCGGTGAGGGCCCCTCTACCCCATTTGTTGCCACCTTCAATTTTGTTGTTGTCTACCTACTGTACGTTAACTAATGGCAGGGATGTTTGCAACTCAAATGTCTGCAATATAAAGCATAACAATTAGCCAAGAGACAGCTCTTATCTACTGTGCTACCTCCATTTTTTAAAAAACTATTAATTTGCGCATGACCTCGGTTTTAAAAAAAAGCAAAAAAACCAAAAAAACGAACAACTTTTGAATAGCGTCTCGGTCATTGTACATAATGTAACAAATCAATTCGTCTACCCGGGTCCCAAACATAAAAAAAAACATGTCGATGACTCATTCTCTGTGCTTTTATATTTGGCCCAAAGATGGGTTATTTTGACCCATCATGGTGGGTTATTTTGACCCACCATGGGGCCAAAGATGTCAAAATCTGTTCAGGCCGGACACCCAGGATGCAGAGACAGGCGATTTGCAGGGGAAAAAAAGCCTTTAATCCGTCTTTAATCATGCTTACACAGAGCGAATCCATAGGCAAAACACAAAGTACCAAAAAAATAAAATAAAAAACAGGAAGCGGGGAAGAGCAATATTAGATGCAAGGGAATATATAATAATAATAATATAATATAATAACTTGGTTACACTTCATCCTAGTGACGACTGAATAGTTCTGATTAGTGAACACACCACAGCCTCCTCAGACAGGGGTTAAGGGAAGACATCCAACGCAAAACAGGAAACAGATATAACAAAATAAGAGCATGGAACCGGAACTAATGGATAACGCCACAAATACCAAACACTGTCATGTAAAGCATTAAAGAAAAAAAGTTGCGAGTGTGAGCACTTTGATAAAGAAGGTGAGGCCACTATAGAATCCAGGAAATAATTCATAGCCGAGTACAAAAACTAAAGTACCTTTGTTGCAAGAAGTACTACCTCGGTATGGTTCATTATGAGTACATACAGTAAGAGAACAAAACATAAAAGGTGCTTAAAAGGCGCAACAGTAACACCTTTTTTGATATTCTAGTTTTGGAAATGAACGTTTCAGGAGTAAAACATTAAAAAAAAGTACAAATGATGCATTGCCGTACTGTAGATGACCACAATGTATGTCGTACTAAACCTTCCTAAATTGCTTGATATTGTATAAGTTTACATAGGAGGTGTACCGAATTTGGTCAAATATTGGCAAAACTCTATCTGTATTGTTGGGTGCCAATTCATGTAAAACCAAACTCTACAATATAATTTTTTTTTGTTGCACGTGACGTCACGTACGGTTGCTGACTCTGCACCAGCGCAATACTTGGCGGGGAAACAAGCACTCAGAGCGTACTGTCTCTAGGTAATGTTGCAATTTTCTGTGCTAACAAAGACAGCATTCAGAAGTAAAGTCAGGCTACACTTTTCAAAATCCGCTAATTAATGCTAATTTACGTTGGGTGTGCTACAGACATGCTATTGATTAGCATTAGCGATACTACATGGCGATTTCAACACCTCCAAATTTGGTAATGGGAACTTAGACGAAGACGCACGTTACAATCAAACAGCTGGAGTGTACCGAATCCCGTACCTTTTTGGCACTCCAGCAGCACTGAGAGCGGACTCAGCCAAACCACCTCTCGGTAATACTGCAAAAAATGCTCCAACGTAAGCAAAGTAAGGTTTCACTTTTCCAAAAATGTGCTAGCTTGAAGCTAACTTACATTGGCTTTGCTATTGACATGCTACTGATTAGCCATTAAGGATTTTACATGGCAATTTCAACACTCCCCATTTTGTCAATGAAAACTACAACTAAGATGCACGTTACAATCAAACAGGGGTGTGTATTAAGTACAATACTTACAGCATTAACACTTTTTTCAGGGCGCAACAACAACTAAAGAACACACCAAAAACAATACACTATTGCCATCTAATGTCAGGGACTTGCAACTGCAATTGTAAAGTAATGTTATATTAGCAAATGAGAAAGATAAAACAATTGCAATATGTTATTGCAATTAAAATGACATTTTATTTTATATATATATATATATATATATATATATATATATATATATATATATATATATATATATATATATATATATATATATATATATAAATATATATATATATATATATATATATATATGTATATATATATATTAACACATACAAAAGCACTGCAAATTGGTACCATTGAATCCCTGTATCGACTCCCAGGTACCAGGAATTGGTACCGTTACGGTTCATATGTGAACGGTACCCATACCTCTAAGTAAAGAAAATGCTTACATTATAAACCCTTTGTAGGACTCAACACAAGACTGCCACATTCAACATAAAGGGGACCTATTATGCAAAACCAACTTTTCTGACCTACTGGTACCTGTTTTTGTGTATTTAGGATCTGCATAAGTCCCGAAAATGTGAAATCAAACTGTGGAGGCATTGTGGAGATATTTATGAAACAATCATGCCTTCCTTCATACTTCCGCAAACAAGCCATTTGGAATTTGCTCGTTCTGTTAATTTTTTTTGCCCAGATGACGTCAGCGGATTATCCATATATGGTATACATTTCTCCAAAGGGCGTTTCGCGGGTTCGCCCTTGTAGTCAATAAGCTCCTTCTTTTAGTCTATCTTATTGTGGAGCAGACTGGCTCGTACATGCACATGCATCCTTGGCTGTTGCCATTTCTAATACAAAGTAGCGTACAGTTGTAACTTACATCTGTCAGTACACACGCTATGGAAAAAAAACGACAACAAAGATAGCGGGGAGAAGACGCAGTCGGAATGGAGCGACATAAAGACCAAGCATCCTGAAAACGGTCTGTAAAACAGAATCTACGCAACATTTTGAGCCAAGAACCACCATTACATGTTATATAGACCATAGGAAAGTGTTTAAATGTAGGAAAAAAAAATGATAGTGAATTATATAGCGCTTCATCTCTAGTGACTCAAAGCACTTTACATAGTGAAACCCAATATCTAAGTTACATTTAAACCTGTGTGGGTGGCACTGGGAGTTGCTGGCATTGCCACTCTACCAACCGAGCTAAACCGCCCCAAATATATAATGCGACTCCTTTAATGGGAAAGACTTCTCCTGACTACATCAACACACCGTAGCCCAGGGGTCACCAACCTTTTTGAAACCAAGAGCTACTTCTTGGGTACTGATTAATGCGAAGGGCTACCAGTTTGATACACACTTAAATAAATTGCCAGAAATAGCCAATTTGCTCAATTTACCTTTAACTCTATGTTATTATTAATAATTAATGATATTTACACTTAATTGAACGGTTTAAAAGAGGAGAAAACACGAGAAAAATGACAATTAAATTTTGAAACATAGTTTATCTTCAATTTCGACTCATTAAAATTCAAAATTCAACCGAAAAAAAGAAGAGAAAAACTAGCAAATTTGAATCTTTTTGAAAAAATTAAAAAAATAATTAATGGAACATCATTAGTAATTTTTCCTGATTAAGATTAATTTTAGAATTTTGATGACATGTTTTAAATAGGTTAAAATCTAATCTGCACTTTGTTAGAATATATAACAAATTGGACCAAGCTATATTTCTAACAAAGACAAATCATTATTTCTTCTAGATTTTCCAGAACAAAAATTTTAAAAGAAATTCAAAAGACTTTGAAATAAGATTTAAATTTGATTCTACAGATTTTCTAGATTTTCCAGAATAATTTTTTTGAATTTTAATCATAATAAATTTGAAGAAATATTTCACAAATATTCTTCGTCGAAAAAACAGAAGTTAAAATGAAGAATTAAATTAAAATGTATTTATTATTCTTTACAATAAAAAAATAAATTTACTTGAACATTGATTTAAATTGTCAGTAAAGAAGAGGAAGGAATTTAAAAGGTAAAAAGGTATATGCGTTTAAAAATCCTAAAATCATTTTTAAGGTTGTATTTTTTCTCTAAAATTGTTTTTCTGAAAGTTATAAGAAGCAAAGTAAAAAAATAAATGAATTTATTTAAACAAGTGAAGACCAAGTCTTTAAAATATTTTCTTGGACTTTCAAATTCTATTTGAGTTTTGTCTCTCTTAGAATTAAAAATGTCGGGCAAAGCGAGACCAGCTTGCTAGTAAATAAATACAATTTGAAAAATAGAGGCATCTCACTGGCATGCTGCTATTTGAGCTATTTTTAGAACAGGCCAGCGGGCTACTCATCTGGTCCTTACGGGCTACCTGGTGCCCGCGGGCACCGCGTTGGTGACCCCTGCCGTAGCCTATACACTACTGCCATCTAATGCATTGGAACTAGAGATGTCCGATAATATCGGACTGCCGATATTATCGGCCGATAAATGCTTTAAAATGTAATATCAGAAATTATCGTTATCGGTTTCAAAATTATCGGTATCGGTTTCAAAAAGTAAAATTTATGACTTTTTAAAACGCCGGACGTAGGGAGAAGTACAGAGCGCCAATAAACCTTAAAGGCACTGCCTTTGCGTGCAGGCCCAGTCACATAATATCTACGGCTTTTCACACACACAAGTGAATCCATGCATACTTGGTCAACAGCCATACAGGTCACACTGAGGGTGACCTTATAAAAAACTTTAACACTGTTACAAATATGCGCCACACTGTGAACCCACACCAAACAAGAATGACAA
>NC_084733.1:74506026-74521026 GCF_033978785.1 Entelurus aequoreus | reverse complement strand
ATATTAAATAACACAAGAAGTAGCCCCTAAATGGAGGACTGTAAAATTTCCTCTCGGAGAGAAGAAAAAAAAAAAAGCTTTTTGGTGCTTATTTGATTAGCATAAAGTAGATAAGTACATTGAGTGGCGTTTTAGGGTCTGGGGATTAATGGCGGATGTGTAAGTAATGTATCCACTTGATTGGTGCAGAATCAAGCCGAGGGAAAGACGGTATGTTGCGACCATGCGGTATGTTTACATAGTGGTGTTTCCAACCAATGTTCCCTCGGTAACACTGTAGTATGGGGGGATGTAGATATTGCATTTAGTTCCACATTAAAGCACAGGTGTCAAACTCAAGGCCCTGTGGCCAGATCTGGCCCACCACATCATTTTATCTGGCCCGCAAACAGCTGGAAATTATGTGTCAATAAAGTACTTAAAAGTTTCTCACTAAATGTAATTGATTTGTTTAATTTTGACAGGAAAAAATGTACGTACTGCTTGAAATTGCATACATTTTAAACTTTAATAGTATCTGATATTGCAACAAATATTACAGTACATTATAATACTTTCAAAACATGTTTTTGTCTAAATAAAATTGCTTAACTTTACAGCAAACGGTAACACTTTAGTATGGGGAACATATTTACCATTATTTAGTTGCTTATCAACATGCAAATTAGTAACATATTGGCTCTTAATTAGTCATTAATAAGTACTTATTAATGCCTTATTCTGCATGGCCTTATTTTACAACCAGTAAGCCATTAACTAAGAGTCTTCCCTCAATAACCTCAGAATTATTGGTAACCCTAACCCCAAAACTAAACCTAACCCTAACCCTAACCCTAACCCTTATATGTTCCCCTAGTGTCCAAATAACTCTAAATTAAGTCTTTGTTACTTTAATAAGCAACTAATTAATGGTGAATATGTTCCCCATACTAAAGTGTTACACAGCAAACTACCCATCAAATTAATCAAAATGACAATACATTTTACGTTGTTCTTTACAGCGTATTACTGTAAATTGAAAAAAAAAACTACTACTGTTTCTTGCGTTAAAATTCTATTGATGGAGCTGCCAGTTTTTGACTGTAAAATATACTGTTGTTGTTTTTAATGGTGTATTGATGTAAATGGAAAGACGATACACTTGTTTTTACGGTAGAAAAACTGGCAGCTAAGTTGCCAGAATTTAAAAAAAAAGAACTTTCCATTAACAATATAATGTTGTAAAAACCAATGTAAATTTAACACAAAAATTCTGGCAACTAAGCTGCCAGTTTTTTTTTAATAAAACTCCAAAAAACAGTGTTACTGTTTTTCCATTTACCGTAAAATGTTGTAAAAAATAAAAAACCCCACTATATTTTACAGTAAAATTTTGTAAATGTAAAGTTTTTACTGTAAAATCGACAGTCTACTTAAAACAATTCATATAATTAACAATGAAATCCAGAGGCAAATGCATACATTAATCACTGTTACAAGCGGTCCTCTGATGGCAGCCATAATGAAAACGAGTTTGACATCCCTGCATTAAAGCATTCACATGTTGCACAATGAGATGTAAGCATGGGATTATATAGATTCCTGTAACTTTGTTTGTAAAATATACATTTTCATTAGTATTTATTTAATATAATAACAGCATTTCATGATTAATATTTATGAATTAAGATTCTTAATAAATGGCATGATAATAAGCACACATTTGATTGGTAAATCATAGTGTAACAACCTGGACTTACACTTAATGTGTGGTGTTGGAGTTGTCCGACTTTTTGTGTTGCTGTAAACGCATCACTGGCTAAGTGCCGTATGTGCATGTGTTGGCGCAAGT
Organism: Entelurus aequoreus; assembly: GCF_033978785.1. Classification (NCBI taxonomy): domain Eukaryota; kingdom Metazoa; phylum Chordata; class Actinopteri; order Syngnathiformes; family Syngnathidae; genus Entelurus; species Entelurus aequoreus. Next base: position 74,519,195 of record NC_084733.1, on the reverse strand, counting down.
GAGAAAGAGCGAGCGGCTCCTGTCGATATGACAAAATTGGTTTTGGTCTGGTTTGTACGGCAGAAAATGACCAGTTTTGCTCGATATACATGTTTTACCAATGTTTTTCGGTCATGGCCGACAAAGAGTTTCGCTCAATAAAGTAATCGATGGAATTCATGTCCTCCTTAAAGCGCGTCGACAGACGTTACATAAGTGATGACGAAAACTGTGTTCTCGTCGTCATTTACATTGGAAATTGTTACGCTCACTGTTGCGGCGATCTGCCTGAAGGTGCGGCTGAAGGTGTGTGTGTGACAGCGGCTGTGCTGCTGCATGCGTGTCACAGCAGAAGCGCTGCATGCGTGTCACAGCAGAAGCGCTGCATGCGCGTCACAGCAGAAGCGCTGCTCCGCGGCGCGCCTCACCAGGTGCGCTCTCCAGCAGGTGAGCGCAATCAGACTGATGAGCAGCGCAGACAGGACAAAGCAAACAAATGCACCCGTTTCATTCAGTGTGCAGGACGGAGCTGAGAGCAGCAGAGACAGAGACGATCACTAAAACCACGAAAGCACTTCACAAACGCATGGGAAAAAGGACTCAAACCAAACGGACTACCGGTTTTTCACTGTCAGGTGTATTTATAACGACATGGCTTCCCACACTTGAAAAGGAAGGACTCGATGAGGCTCAGGATTTCACTCGTATTTCAGTTTATTAACTGGAATCTTGGAAGGTGAAAAACCTTTAAACACACAAGAATAAAAGCTTTTAAATAAAATACAGCATTTTGCAACAAACAAAGTAAGTACATTAACTCAGGTATTTTATAAAGGTAAGTACATTTTTAACATTAATTAATACACATTAACCAGCATTTCACTTAACTTAATTAACTTAGATTAATAAGGTAAATTAGGCATTAAAAACTACAGTAATATTGGTTTAAAATGCTTGATTTCATATGAATTAATAGAGAAGTGTCAAGTTAAACTTGTTGTAGAAATTCATGTCTAAAGTCTGTATAAAATAATTTAGGCTAAAACTTAAGGTAAAACACGTTGCTTTAAAAGTAGATGGTTCTAACATGTGAACTATATTTCTGTTTATTTAATGCCTAATTTAGGAATTAACAAAAAAAGGAAATTCTTGGGACTTTAGGAATGTGATGAGCTTGTCGAAGCGGTTCTGGGGGTTAACAGTGTTTCCTCTGTCAGCAGCATAGGTGAGCCAGTCTTTCTTCAGAGTTTCTGGGAGTTTGCTCTCGATGGATCTAGTCACCAGTGGGTTCTTTAAGGCGTCTGCATTATCCAGTTCGTTTAGATCATAAAGGGCCTTTACCACAGTTTGGATGAGCTCTACGATTTTCCTTGGATGGCCGCTCCTGGCTGATGGTCTTGCTTGTAGCTCTTCTATGATCTCAAGAGCAATGCTGGCTTGGTTCCCAAACCGGTTTTCCAGGACTCTGAAGATCTCATCTGCTGAGCTGTACGTTGACAGACGTAGTTCCCTGGCCACCTTTTCATCAAGGCTATCCAGTAGTTGGAATTTCTTAACCTCTGAAGATCCGGTTGGTTCACCTTGCTTCTGCAGAGCCTCCCATTCCTTCCTCCATCTGTAGTAGTTTCGCTGGTTGCCGGCAAACTTTGGTAAGGCTGTGGCCTTTAGCTTTATCGCTGCCACTGGAGCTGAGCTGCGGGCTGAGATGGGCTGGGGTCCAGCGTCTTTCTTTATACTTGCTGCTTGGATGAGGGGGGCCTTCTGTGACACCAGCTTGGGAAGGACCACCTCGAGCTCTCTTAAACGGTAATCAAAGTCCTTTTTCTCGGCAAGCGGAGCCCAGTGGTTCCAGTTCTGGTGCGCTTCCTTTGCCTTGTCCACCAACTTCTGTAGGTGGGTCAGCATGAACTCACAAGCCTCCAGAGTTGTGTCTGGCTGGAAGGAGACGTTCCTGAATTCGGCCTCTGCAACTTGTAGAGCCAGGGAAAGTTCCTTTTCTCCATATGTGGTCCAGAGCGTCTCTCGGATTAGGAGTTTGACTTCTTTCGTCTTCTGCTCACATTCTTTCTCCGTCTTTGCTATGTCGGCTTTCTGGGGGTCGCTCAGCTCCTCAGCGTCTGCCATGTAAGCGGCTTCCACTTCTTCGTTTGCCTCGAAGACACGAGAGCTCTCTAGCATCAGCTTCTTGAAGTTCTCCTGTAACTCCTCCTTAGACATCTCTATGTAGGTTCTCGTAATGTTGTTGGCAAGGCGGGAGAACTGTCTCTTAGCTGTGGTCCTCTCCACTTTCAGTTCATCTGTTGGCTTTGGATCAGCCATCTTGCTCTCTTTGGCTGACAGACAGCAGTCTTTGTCCTCCAGGCCCCAGGTGGAGTGTCCTCCCTCTCGGTGGTGGCCGCAAGTGGAGTCTTTTGCTGGTCACAGACGGTTTTTCACTGTTAACCCCCAGAACCGCTTCGACAAGCTCATCACATTCCTAAAGTCCCAAGAATCTATATATGAGCAACTAGATCAACTGAGCAACGTCTTTGAACCCGCCAAGGAGCAGACTAAGCTCATCAAGTATGCCAGAACAAAGTCAGCCAAGTCCAGCAGTGAAACAGCAGGCTGCATCATTTGTGGTGACCCAAAGCACAGAAGAAGACTCTATTTCTGCAGAAGGTTTAGGATCAACCTAAAGCCATCGGAGAAGAGGGATGCAGCACAACAGCTCGGTGCCTGCAAGAGATGTCTCGAGGTCCACAGCAGCGACCCCTGCAGAAACACCACGTATCAATGCGGGAACCCAGAGTGCAAAGACCAACACCATTACCTTCTCTGTCCAGTTGCCAGACCCCAGTCCCAAAGAACACCTAAATCCAGTCCAGTGAGAGCTGAGGGGAAAAGATACACCGAAGCTCAAAAAGACTTCCTATCCAGGCTTACCCCTGAGCTGGCGCAGCAGTGTCGAGACACCTTCTGCAACGTCACATCCAGAGCATACAACACCACAGCAGTTGAAAGAGGTCTTCTAGAGGAAAATGGCTTGCATGAGTATCCAGTGATCCTGATGCTCTTTGATGTCACTGCCAACGATGGACAGAGAATTGGGACCCTCATCGACCTGGCATCAGACACGAACTATATAACACATAGAGCTGCCAGCAAGTTGAACCTGAGAGGTGAAGATGTGACACTGGTGGTTTACGGCGTTGGAGGGATGAAGGTGTCTGTTGCAACTAAGCGCTACCTCCTCAAGATTCGGGTCAACACTCCGAGAGGGACCCTCAGGTCACATCAACTAATCTGCTATGGCCTTGATAAGATTGCAGAGTTTCACAGACATGTTCCAGCTATTAAGCTACAGAAAATCTTCCCAGATGTTCCCCTAAGAGACCTTGCTAGACCCAAAGAGGTGCAACTCCTGATCAGCCACAAGGAAGGCCAGCTAGTACCCCAGAAGGTTCGTTCTGTTGGCAACCTTGTGCTCTGGGACGGCCCCCTCGGCAAGACGATCGGAGGCACACACCCGGACCTCTTTGAAGAAGTCACCTTAATGGCCCACACATCAAAGACACACTTCGCAAGATCCATGAGAACTGCAGCAGTCAAATACAGTGAACTCATCTGTAGAGATCCAATCTCCTGCCAGTCTCCCGACAAGCCCCACACCCAGTCCAATACAGCCACTAGCAGCAGAGACTTTCTGAAGTGGTGGAAGTGGGAAAGTATTGGAGCTGCTTGTGAGCCAAGATGTGGAGGATGTCGCTGTGGGAATTGCCAACCCGGGGGAAAAGAAATGACACTGGCTGAAGAAAGAGAGATGGAGATAGTGAAGAACGGGTTGATGTATGTGAATGGAGACCATCACAGCCCTGATCCCCACTGGCATGCCAAGTATCCCTGGACAGAAGATCCAGCATCTCTACCCAACAACAGGAGAGCGGTTGAAGCCACATTCCTCAGGACAGAGAAACAGCTGGCAAAGGAACCGGAGTTGAAGACAGCCTACATGTCACAAGTCCATGAAATGCTTCATCGCAAAGCTGCAGTGAAGCTATCCAAAGAGGTTCTGCAGAGTTGGACTGGGCCAGTGTGGTACATAAGTCACCTGATTGCACCAAATCCACATTCAGTCTCCACCCCAGTGAGGCTAGTATGGAACAGCAGCCAGAAGTACAGAGGCCTGAGTTTGAACGACATACTAATCAAAGGTCCTGACGTCCTGAACCCAATCAGAGCTGTCCTACTGAGGTTCCGAGCTGGTGTCTTTGCTGCCCTCGGTGACATCCGCAAGATGTACAACTCTGTCTGGTTGGAAGAGAGAGAGGTCCACCTGCACAGGTTCCTGTGGCGTGACACTGAAAAGGCTGAAATAGAAGACTTCGCCATAACAAGGGTCAACATGGGAGACAAACCTGCTGGTTGCATAGCCCAAGTCGCCATGAGAGAGACCGCCAACTTGCCTTCATTCAAACACTTCAAAGAAGAGAAACGTGTGATAGAGGAAGATGCATATGTGGATGATATCCTGACCTCTCACAACAACCTCCAGCACCTCAAACTCCTCACATCCAACATCGAACAGATCCTTAAAGCTGGAGGATTCATCATGAAGCCCTGGGTCTACTCCGATCAAAGTGGGAGGAAAGGGCCGAGAGGTGAGAAGATGGAGTCAAAGACCATGATCCTGCCAAACCAGCTCACTGAAGAGGATAACAAAGCCCTCGGCCTTGGTTACACCATTGAGGATGACACACTACATGTCATGGTTGCAGTGAACTTCTCCAAGAAGAAGAGGAAAATGCGCCTTGGTCAGGACTTACTGAGAGATGAAGTAAGAAGACAAACCCCAGATCCATTCACCAGAAGAGAACTGTTGAGCCAAGTCTCTGGTCTCTATGATCCACTCGGCCTCGTGGCTCCTGCAAAGCAGAAGGGAGCCATCCTCATCCGAAGAGCTTTTCAAGAAGCAAAAGTCATGTACTGCATAGAAGACACCTGGGATGCCGCCTTGTCCAAAGGACTCAGAGAAGATGCCATAAAGCTCCTAGAAGACTATGCAGAGCTGAGCCAACTCAGATTCACCAGACCCCTGACACCACCAAATCCACGTGCAAAACCAAGTGGCATCACCTTCTCTGATGGCAGTGAGCACGCATATGGCGCTGTGCTGTACCTACGCTGGAGCTGCAGCCATGGTGTTGTTGTGAGGCTAGTTGAATCTAAGGCCAAGCTGACCCCTCTCGACCACAAGGGTGACCCTGTGAAGGCGGAGATGTGTGGAGCAGTCTTTGCCGCCCGGTTGAAGAACTACTTCCAGAGACACTGCCGAATCGATGTTGAGAAGTGGCACCATCTCGTCGACAGTCAGACCGTCCTAGGCGCAATCCAGCGGGAGAGTTATGGTTACCAGACCTTCTTTGCCAACCGAGTCGGCGAGATCCAAAGCAGCACAAATGTCCAAGACTGGTGGTGGATTCCAGGGCCCGAGAACATTGCAGATATCATAACCAGAGGGGCCAGTCCAAATGACTTAACTGAGGAATCCGAGTGGCAGTCAGGTCCAAAGTTCCTTCGACTTCCTGAAAGTGAGTGGCCGAAGAAATCAGCCAAAGATGTCGCCGCACAAGCAAGAGACAATATCACAAAAATACAGAAGAAAACATTTGTCGCCGTACTCACCCGAAGTCAACAGAAAGCACAGGACCCAAAAAGAGTCCAAGAAACAGAGTCCAGATTCAGAAGACCACCTGCAGCAGCAGCAGTCCAAAAGCTACTGGACGAAAGGCGCTTCAGCAATCTAAGACGGCTGGTCGGGACAATAGTATGGACTTGGAGAGCAGTAAAGAAATTCCTGTGCCCCGGCGATAAAGAAAAGTGGGAGGCAGTACCTTCATCTGGTGTCATCACTGTGAACGAAAGAGAAGATGTGTTCAGAGACCTATGCTTGGCAGCACAGGAGGGCGTACACTTTCCAAACACAACAACAGACAGACTGGTTGTTTACAAGGACCAAACAAGCGGACTCCTGATGTGTGGTGGCAGGATCCAGACCTTCAGAGAAGACCACAGAGCTGTTCCCCTGCTACCGTTCCAGGCCTGGATCTCCACCCTCCTAGCCCGGGAAGCACACAGTGAGGGACATGAAGGAGTGGCAGGAACTACACTGCGGATGCGAAAGAAAGCATGGGTCATCAAAGGAAGAATTATTGCCCAAAAAGTTGTTGACAAGTGTGTCGTGTGCAAGAAAGCAAAAGCAAAGACCTGCCAGCAAATAATGGGAAACTTGCCTGAGGAGAGATCGAATCCGGCTGCACCATTTCAATTCACATCTGTCGACCTGTTCGGACCGTACCAAGTGAAGGATGATGTCAAGAGGAGGGTGAGCATGAAAGTATGGGGCGTGCTCTTCTGCTGCATGTCCAGCCGAGCCATCCATGTCGAACTGGCAAACACGCTAACAACGGAGAGCTTTCTACTTGCTTACCAGAGGTTCACTTCTGTCCGAGGCCATCCTCAGAAGATCTGGTCCGATCCAGGTACGAACTTTATTGGAGCAAAACCTGTCCTTGAAGAGATGTACAGTTACCTGAGACGACAAAACAAAGGATCACTAGAAGAATATGCTGCCAGGAATGGGACCGACTGGATGTGGAGAATCCTTCCAGCCGATTCACCTCACCGAAACGGTGCCGCCGAAGCTGCTGTCAAGATCACCAAAAGAGCTCTACAAAGCCTTGGTAGAGGAGAAGGCCTTGCCTTCAGTGAATTCCTGACTGTACTCAAGCTGGCCGCCAACCTTGCCAACGAAAGGCCTATCGACGCTAGAGTCCAGTGCCGTGAGGACAGCATCCAATACATCACTCCAAACACCCTGTTGCTTGGTCGAGCCACACAAAGTGGAGATTTCAAAACATTCGACTACACAACTTACCCCTTCAAAAGGCTGCGAGAGATTCAAATGCAAGTCAGCTACTTTTGGAAGTCCTGGAGCCAACTCGCAGGTCCAAACCTGTTCATCCGCAGTAAATGGCATACTGCTGAAAGAAATGCTGCCATTGGAGACATAGTGTGGCTCTGCGACCAAAATGCACTGAGGGGTCAGTTCAAGCTAGCAAGAGTTGTCAGTGTGAACGCAGATCCCAAAGGCATTGTCCGAGATGTCCACGTGAAAGTCTCTCCAAGTGGGTGCGTTCAGGTGAAGACTCCAAACCCTGTCGTTAAAGAGTCCAGGTCTAAGGAGAAGGACTTCCAGGGCACCATACTGCATCGAGACGTCCGACGCCTTGTCGTCCTCATCCCGGCGGAGGATCAGGTCAGGGGAGACCAGCTCGCCTGAGAGGTGCGATCTTTCCAGGTTACACTGCAAAGATCGAGTGGGAGGTGTTGCGGCGATCTGCCTGAAGGTGCGGCTGAAGGTGTGTGTGTGACAGCGGCTGTGCTGCTGCATGCGTGTCACAGCAGAAGCGCTGCATGCGTGTCACAGCAGAAGCGCTGCATGCGCGTCACAGCAGAAGCGCTGCTCCGCGGCGCGCCTCACCAGGTGCGCTCTCCAGCAGGTGAGCGCAATCAGACTGATGAGCAGCGCAGACAGGACAAAGCAAACAAATGCACCCGTTTCATTCAGTGTGCAGGACGGAGCTGAGAGCAGCAGAGACAGAGACGATCACTAAAACCACGAAAGCACTTCACAAACGCATGGGAAAAAGGACTCAAACCAAACGGACTACCGGTTTTTCACTGTCAGGTGTATTTATAACGACATGGCTTCCCACACTTGAAAAGGAAGGACTCGATGAGGCTCAGGATTTCACTCGTATTTCAGTTTATTAACTGGAATCTTGGAAGGTGAAAAACCTTTAAACACACAAGAATAAAAGCTTTTAAATAAAATACAGCATTTTGCAACAAACAAAGTAAGTACATTAACTCAGGTATTTTATAAAGGTAAGTACATTTTTAACATTAATTAATACACATTAACCAGCATTTCACTTAACTTAATTAACTTAGATTAATAAGGTAAATTAGGCATTAAAAACTACAGTAATATTGGTTTAAAATGCTTGATTTCATATGAATTAATAGAGAAGTGTCAAGTTAAACTTGTTGTAGAAATTCATGTCTAAAGTCTGTATAAAATAATTTAGGCTAAAACTTAAGGTAAAACACGTTGCTTTAAAAGTAGATGGTTCTAACATGTGAACTATATTTCTGTTTATTTAATGCCTAATTTACCTTATTAATCTAAGTTAATTAAGTTAAGTGAAATGCTGGTTAATGTGTATTAATTAATGTTAAAAATGTACTTACCTTTATAAAATACCTGAGTTAATGTACTTACTTTGTTTGTTGCAAAATGCTGTATTTTATTTAAAAGCTTTTATTCTTGTGTGTTTAAAGGTTTTTCACCTTCCAAGATTCCAGTTAATAAACTGAAATACGAGTGAAATCCTGAGCCTCATCGAGTCCTTCCTTTTCAAGTGTGGGAAGCCATGTCGTTATAAATACACCTGACACTCACCACGACCCCTCAGGAGCAAGGGTGAAGTGTCTTGCTCAAGGACACAATGGACGTGACTAGGTTGGTAGAAGCTGGGGATCGAACCAGGAACCCTCAGGTTACTGGCACGGCCACTCTCCCAACCGCGCCACGGCGTCCACATTATCCATTCATCTGGGGCAGTCTGGGCCGCCACAAAGACATTTTGGCGTCACTCGTCCGCCCTCGCTCATAAGCACATTGTATCGCACCTGGTCTGCCAGAGCATAAGAAGACGGAGGAAGAGGGTTTAGTGCTGCCGCCAACTTAGTGACTTTGTCGTTATGTTTAACAAGTAGTCAGACTCATTTAGTTTTAGTTTTTTTCTCCAAAAAGGGACTAACGACAAATAGATTAAAACTTCTATCGCTTTTCTCTTCGTAACATCTCAGAAAATGAATGAATGAGAAGTGACATTTTTCTTTTTACCGCTTTTTACTCAATTATTTGGCAACGTCCACTTATGCAAATTTGCAGATGGCATTATTATATAACTTTACTCATCAAACAGATTGCAGTATTGTGGGAAACAATCCATGCTTGACAAAGTTGCATTAAAAGAGAAATAGCATATGAACAGACTGGCACAAATCAACATGCAAGAAAAGGAGTAGGAAGAAGCTGAGCTGAATTAATGCGTCCTCTACTTCTTGTGTCAACAATTACTGATAGTTTGTACTCTTCCTGGAGTTAACATGTCACCATTTTCTAATAGGAACAAATAAATGTGTATTAATACATTGGTCATGTATTTAAAAACAGAGGAGTTAAATGTGTCAATTGGATAACAGTAAAAAAATAAGAACAGGATGATACGGGCTGATCTAAAATATCCGATCCAAGCAGTTACTTGTGCAAAGCTGGACAACCAGTTAACATTTAAATGTAGAATAGAATAGAATAGCATAGAAAGTACTTTATTGATCCCTGGGGGAAATTCAAAACCACAGTTTGCTCACAATAAACACTTGGGTATTTTTTACATGTGAATAATATAAACAGTCTATTATACAGCATTATTCACATGTGAATAATATAAACACAGTCTATTATACAGCATTATACACATGTGAATAATATAAATACAGTCTATTATACAGCATTATACACATGTGAATAATATAAATACAGTCTATTATACAGCATTATTCACATGTGAATAATATAAATACAGTCTATTGTACAGCATTATTCACATGTGAATAATATAAATACAGTCTATTATACAGCATTATTCACATGTGAGTAATATAAATACAGTCTATTATACAGCATTATTCACATGTGAATAATATAAATACAGTCTATTATACAGCATTATTCACATGTGAGTAATATAAATACAGTCTATTATACAGCATTATTCACATGTGAGTAATATAAATACAGTCTATTATACAGCATTATTCACATGTGAATAATATAAATACAGTCTATTATACAGCATTAATCACATGTGAATAATATAAACACAGTCTATTATACAGCATTATTTACATGTGAGTAATATTAATACAGTCTATTATACAGCATTATTCACATGTGAGTACTATAAATACAGTCTATTATACAGCATTATTCTCTAAGTACAGTCAAAAAGGAACATATTCATTATACAGTCAGATGGCTGTCTAGATAGATATGTATTCGTTTTTAAGAGGAAAAAAATACATTTTTTGCAGACTTACAAAGGTGAGGACTCATGCGAGGTTTGAAATAAAAGAATACGTTTATTAAAAATGTCATAATATGCTTAAGAAAACACCCATGCCACACAGACACTGAAGATAAGGAAACAGGATATGGTGTCTATTTATTATCATATTTATTTGTTCTTGTTGCTCATAAAGTTAACCATATCAGTTTTGAAGTGATCATGGACCAGGGTGACAAAAACATGAAATGAAATAATAGTTGTACATGCTGTTAGAGGACTGATTTCCCACCTTTGGATACGAGATATAATGTGCAGTACATTCCCAGCTGGCACAAGACATTGATTATATGTGCATGTCCTTTAAAACTGACTTTGAAACAACGTTGCAAAATAGTTGTACTTGTAAACTGAGACGACGTTGATGTCCAACGTTGGATTCAATGGTTAAATCAACGTCAGAACCTGACATTAAATAAACGCAACTAAATTGTATTTGTGTTGTAGAATATTGGTTGGGAAATGACCATTTCTGTCTTTCTCAAACTACTTTATACCATGCTCTACATCCATTATTTAACTGAAATCAACAAAACGCTATAAACATTATATTCAACCATTTTCTACCGCTTATCCCGTTCGGGGTCGCTGGAGCCTATCTCAGCTGCATTCGGGCGGAATGGTGTTCCTGGGATTGAAGACCTCACCTTTTCTCCTCCAAACATATTGCTGGGTATTGTGGCCAAACAGCTACATTTTTGTTTCATCTGACATCACATGGACAAAGATAAGACCTTCTGGAGGAAAGTTATGTGGTCAGATGAAACAAAAAAATGAGCTGTTTGGCCACAATACCCAGCAATATCCCAGGAACACCATTCTTACCGTCAAGCATGGTGGTGGTAGTATTATGCTCTGGGCCTGTTTTGCTGCCAATGTAATGGGGCTTTACAGAGAGTAAAAGGGACAATAAATGTCAAGTTATGTTTTGTTTGTTTGTGCTCCCCCCTAACTTGAAAAGGGTTTTGACTTTTTGACCAGGGGTTACACCGGGACTTCAGTCTTTGTTTTAATCCAATGATGAGACAAATCTCTGTTTCTCTTTTTATTTTGGACTTGATCGTCTCTTTTTTTTCATTAAATAGTTGTAAGGTGAAAAACCTTTGGAGAAGGTGGAAAAATGCAAAAGCAATTAAGGACCAATATAAACAAATTACATTTCGATAAACCATTTTTTAAAGTGAAAGTGTTCCAAAAGTACATATAGTGACCCTTAAAGGCCTACTGAAATGAAATGTTTGTATTTAAACGGGGATAGCAGATCCATTCTATGTGTCATACTTGATCATTTCGCGATATTGCCATATTTTTGCTGAAAGGATTTAGTAGAGAACATCGACGATAAATTTCGCAACTTTTGATCGTTGATAAAAAAAAGCCTTGCCTGTGCCGGAAGTAGCGTGACGTCGCAGGTTGAAGGGCTCCTCACATTTCCCCATTGTTTACACCAGCAGCGAGAGGGATTCGGACCGAGAAAGCGACGATTACCCCATTAATTTGAGCAAGGATGAAAGATTCGTGGATGAGGAACGTGAGAGTGAAGGACTAGAGTGCAGTGTAGGACGTATCTTTTTTCACTCTGACCGTAACTTAGGTACAAGCTGGCTCAATGGATTCCACACTTTCTCCTTTTTTCTATTGTGGATCATGGATTTGTATTTTAAATCACCTCGGATACTTTATCCTTTTGAAAATGAGAGTCGAGAATGCGAAATGAACATTCACAGTGACTTTTATCTCCACGACAATACATCGGCGAAGCACTTTAGCTACGGAGCTAACGTGATAGCATTGTGCTTAAATGCAGATAGAAACAAAAGAAATAAACCCCTGACTGGAAGGATAGACAGAAAATCCACAATACTATTAAACCATGGACCTGTAAATACACGGTTAATGCTTTCCAGCCTGGCGAAGCTTAACAATGCTGTTGCTAACGACGCCATTGAAGCTAACTTAGCAACGGGACCTCACAGAGCTATGATAAAAACATTAGCGCTCCACCTACGCCAGCCAGCCCTCATCTGCTCGTCAACACCCGTGCTCACCTGCGTTCCAGCGATCGACGGAAGGACGAAGGACTTCACCCGATCATCCGTGCGGTTGGTGGCTAGCGTCGGATAGTGCGTCTGCTATCCAAGTCAAAGTCCTCCTGGTTGTGTTGCTACAGCCAGCCGCTAATACACCGATCCCACCTACAACTTTCTTCTTTGCAGTCTTCATTGTTCATTAAACAAATTGCAAAAGATTCACCAACACAGATGTCCAGAATACTGTGGAATTTTGAGATGAAAACAGAGCTTTTTTGTATTGGATTCAATGGTGTCCAAATACTTCCGTTTAACTATTAACGTCACGCGCATATGTCATCATACATAGACGTTTTCAACCGGAAGTCTAGCGGGAAATTTAAAATTGCACTTTATAAGTTAACCCGGCCGTATTGGCATGTGTTGCAATGTTAAGATTTCATCATTGATATATAAACTATCAGACTGCGTGGTCGGTAGTAGTGGGTTTCAGTAGGCCTTTAAGGTTTTAGAATGGCCTTCCCAAAGTCCTGACATAAACGTGTGGACAATGCTGAAGAAACAAGTCCATGTCAGAAAACCAACAAAATTAGCTGAACTGCACAAATTTTGTCAAGAGGAGTGGTCAAAAATTCAAGCAGAAGCTTGTGGATGGCTACCAAAAGCGCCTTATTGCAGTGAAACTTGCCAAGGGACATGTAACCAAATATTTTGAATTATATTATACATTTCCATAGTTTTGAGCTAAAGTATATAATGTACAGTGTATTTTGTCTACAACTGTATGTGTGTAAGTATTTCTTGTGCTGAGCAATCGTAAAACTGCTGCAAAGACTCACTGGCTGAGGCTCGCAGGAATCCCGCCTCCTGGTGGTAGACAATGCACCACCGCCGTAGAATGCACCCCCTGACAGGAGTGTTA
>NC_084733.1:74488526-74501026 GCF_033978785.1 Entelurus aequoreus | reverse complement strand
CATCTTTGATAGACAATTATAACACAATTATTCAGTTACACCGTTACACACCAATGCCTGAGAAGGAGCAGGATGAAGAAAAATCTTATATTTTCCTGCCCCCTTCACATAATACATAGTCTTACTTAATGATATGTGAACCAACAATTACATCCAAATATAACGAAAACAAAACAAAACAAAACAAAAAAAACACAAGTACAAAACTTCATGAAGTACAAACCGAACAAAAAAACAAAAGACGTAATATACACCTCACGGGATGATACAAAACAAATACAAAACCAGGCAAAAAACAAGTAAATTAATAAATATAAAGCAAAATGTAAACACTTATGGCTGTCCATATGATTTTATTGTTCTGTCTTTATATATTTTTTTCAATTGGAATATATTTTTACAATCTTTTATCTCATTATAAAGAGAATTCCATAGTTTAACCCCCACCACTGATATACACATTTGTTTTAAAGTTGTCCTTGAATACTGATGTTGGAAATGACCTTCTATGCTCTTCATTCTCAGAAGTGATGACAAACATTTTTTGTAAATTTGCTGGTAATGTTTTGCTTTTAGCCTTAAACATGACACATAATGTCTGTAACTTTACTAGCTCCTGTAATTTCAATAAACCTGAATTAATGAATAATATGTTAGTGTGTTCTAAGTAATCTACTTTATGAATAATCCTTATAGCTCTTTTCTGTAGTTGATACAATGCCTTTATGTTACTCTTATATGTGTTCCCCCACACGTCCACACAGTAGCTGATATATGGCAATATAAGTGCACAATACAATATGCGCATTGCCCTATAATCTAACACATATGCTCTTAGACATCTTTTTCCGTAGATGTGCAATATGAGATTTCCATGTCAGACCGTCATCCAGTATCACTCCTAAAAATCTAAGTTCAGAAACCCTTTCAATATCAATTCCATTTATTGACAATTTGATCGTTTCCTCCCTTTTCCTCTTACAAAAAATCATGAACTTTGTTTTTTCTACATTTAATGATAATTTATTGGCATCAAACCATCTCTTAAGTTGAATCATTTCCTGTTCAATAATTTTTGATAATGCTTTTAAGTCGTGTCCCGAACTATAAAAGTTGGTGTCGTCCGCAAATAATACAAATTTCAATAACTTTGATACCTCACATATATCATTAATATATAAAATAAACAATGTTGGTCCCAAAACCGAACCTTGTGGAATTCCACATTCAATCCTCATTTGTTCAGATGTATTACCCATAAAATCCACAAACTCTTGTCTATTATCTAAATAACTTCTTAGCCAGTCTAAAACTACTCCTCTCACACCAAATGAATACAACTTGGACAATAATATAGAATGATCTATAGTATCAAATGCTTTTTTAAGATCGATAAATACCCCTATAGTGTATTTCTTATTATCAGCTGCTGTTGCTATATCCTCAATTATATTCATTACAGCTGAAGCAGTGGATCTATTGGTCCGGAATCCATACTGGCTCTCACTCAACAGCATGTTCTTTTCAATAAAACTATCACATTTTTTTACAAATATTTTTTCAATTATTTTAGAAAATTGTGACAGTAGTGACACTGGTCTGTAATTAGTGAATCTATGTTTATCTCCCGTTTTAAAGAGTGGAATTACCTTTGCTACCTTCATTTTATTTGGAAAGGTCCCTGTTTGAAAAGAAAGATTAAAAATATAACAAAGAGGTTTGATGATACAGTCAATAGTCTTTTTTACAATTATCATGTCTATACCATCACTGTCTGTTGATGTCTTATTTTTCAGTTTTGTTACCACCGATACAATTTCATTTTCACTAACATCTCCTAGAAGCATGGACTGTAGCACTTTGCTTCCCCCTCTCCATCCACTCTGTATATCTTTATGTTCTCCAATACTCTCTGACAATTTGGGTCCAACATTCACAAAAAAAGAATTGAATCCGTTTGCCACTTCATTCATATTTGTTATCATCTTATTATCCTCATTGATAAAATGGCTTGGTGGGTTTGTAGGCCCAGATGTTTTTCCTATTACCTTGTTCAGAATATTCCAAGTTCCTTTGATATTGTTTTTATTTTTTTCTAGTAAATTATTATAATATTCTCTTTTTGCTTGTCTCATTATTGTTATCAATTTGTTTTTGTAAACCTTATATTTCATTTCAGCATCCTTTGTTCTTACTTTTATGAAATCTCTATAAAGTTTGTTTTTCTTTTTACAAGCATTCTGTAGTCCCTTTATAATCCAAGGCTTTTTATTGTAGCTGTCTCTTTGTTTCCATACATTCGGACAATGCTTTTCATACAATGATAAATATATATTAAGAAAAGCCTCATATGCAGCATTTGCTTCTCCCCCATACACCTCATTCCAGTCTGTTTCAAATAAGTCCTTCCTAAACCTATTTATTGCCTCTTCAGTTCTTTTCCTTACATATCTATGAGTTTTTTCCTCCCTCTTTTTATCAATTGGACAGTCATAAGTAAGAAACACAGGTAAGTGGTCACTTATATCATTAATTAATAGTCCACTTTTTATATTATTTTTTATGTCATTTATAAAGATGTGATCAATTAACGTTGCACAATTTGTCGTTATTCTACTGGGTTTGGTGATCAATGGATAAAGCCCTCTACTATATACCACATCCAAGAAGTCTCTTGTTGATTTATTTCTGGGTGAGCTTAGCAGGTCTATGTTATAGTCACCCCACATGACAAATGTTTTCTTTTCCTTCACCTTACACAATAATTCTTCCAAACTATCATTAAATGCTTCTACTTTAGACCCAGGTGTCCTATATATACACGTAACAATAACATTTCTCTTCTTTTCTATTTCTACCTCTACAGTTACACATTCAAATAAATCATCAATTACCACTGTCATACATTCCACAGGTCTACATTTCAATTCACAGTCAACAAACAGGGCCACACCTCCTCCCTTCTTGTTTCTTCTACTACAGTGATACAACTCATACCCGTCAATGGAGGAATCGATACCTCTGTCTTTATCGATCCATGTTTCAGAAAGTGCTATTATTTTGAATTTGCCATTTAGAGTCTTCAGGTATTCGTCAATCTTTGAGAAATTTGCATATAAGCTTCTACAGTTGAAATGTATTAAAGAAAATGTATTATCTAAACTAACATTGTCATTGAATTGTTCCTCGGTGTAGTAGTCACATGTAGCATTGATTGAGTTGAACAGATGGTTTTCTGGGTCAACATTATTTTCAAAGTCATACAGTTTATAGTCCATGTATTCAGCTCTTAGAAACGTTTGATTCTCAGTTGTCTCACCTTCTCGCTGCGTAGCCTTCCCCGTCTCCAGCCAAGGATGAGCCGTGTCGGTCATAAGTCGCGGAGCTCTCGGATCATGACAACTTTGGCTTCTTCATATGGTCCATTTAGCCGAATCATGATTTTGCAGTTCCGTGTCCATGTTGCTTGTATCTTGTTTTCTTTTCTGAGGATGCGTGCTTGTCTTGCAATGTCAGCGTTCTTCTTGGTAAGATGTTCATTGATGTAAACCCCAGTTCCCTTCAGCTTCCTTCCCTGCCGTAGTAACTCCGTCTTGTGTTTCCGATTTACGAACCAGATCACAATGGCTGGGTTGGTTCTGCTGTCCTTCCTGGGGATAGTATGGCACGCTGAAATGCTGCCACTTTGAAGAGTCATGTTCTTACTGGAAAAAAAGTGAATTACTTGCCGTTCAAGTGTCACAAGTTCGTCTGCCGGGAATTCGGCGTCCTTGTCAGCGTCCCTGCTGCGAGTCCCGGCCACTCTTGCATATGTGCGATGTTTGCTTTCTAGTCCACTTATAATTAAATCGTCCATTCTGGTGTACTGTTCAATTCCATCAATTGTTGCTTCTAGGTCAGGGGTGGGCAATTAATTTTTACCGGGGGCCGCATGAGCTACCCGAGCACTGCTGGAGGGCCACATCGACAATATTTCAATTAAATTTTGCTCAATATTATTTTTGATATATACCGTAAGATAAATAATAATAATAATAATAATAATAATAATAGTAATACTTCAACATAGTGTGTGTAACAGCATTCCATGACTAATATATATAAATTAACATTAATAATAAATGACAGTAAAATAAGCACACGTATGACTGAGGAGTCATAGTGTAACTTTGTGTGGTGTTTGAGTTGTCCGACTTTTTGTGTGGCCTTAAACGCACCAGTGGTTTAGTGCTATGCGTGTTGGTGACAGATGACAAGTTGGTTTTGGCCTGGTTTGTACGGCAGAAAATGACTACTTTTTCGAGATATAATTGTTTTACTCATGTTTTTGGTGTGGTTATGTCCGAATATAAACAGTTTTGTTCAATAAAGTGATCGATATAATTCCTGTCCTCGAAGCATCTCGATAGACGTTACAATAATTGAACGGTGTTCAATTGAACGGTGTTGACGAACACCGTTAGGGCCGCTTGTTGTCACTGTCACTCAAAGTTGCATTGCAAAATTCCATAGAATAAATATGTTTATTTTGTTTAGAATTCAGATGGGATTTGATTTGGCGCGCGGCATATACTTGCTGCGCGCAGCGGACGCTTGAGCAGTGCGCAATTGCGCAGGCACGCACCTTAGGTGAGGGGACGTTGCTTTGCAGTTCATGTCTTGTTGAAAACACGGCATTCCTCATCAACTTTTCTCTTTTTGGCGTCTCGGGTGTAAACCGTGCATCACTTGTCGCTGCATGTGCACCTTCACTCGCAGGTTACACACGGACACACGCCCATAAATAATACTTTTCAAAATAAAAGCAGCACAGTTGTATTGCGCGCAGGACATAGATGTTTTTTCAACTTTATTTTGTAATTGCAGTTGTTCACATTCACTCACAATCACGCATACGTCCACACGGAAGTAATACAAATAACGATTTTCAAAACAAAAGCAGCACCGTTGTATTGCACACTCGACATAGATACTTTTTAAAATTTATTTTGTAATTTATAATTGGCCTCACGTGGGCCGGACAGGGACGCACAAAGGGCCGGATGCGGCCCGCGGGCCGCAGAATGCCCAGGTCTGGTCTAGGTCAACAATTTTCTTGTCTTTTTCCTTGATGATGTTTTTCAGCATTTTGATTTCGGTCAACAACTCCATGAGTGTGTCTTGCTGTTTGGCCACTGTCCTTACATCCTCCGACAGGGAGTTAAGCGATTTCCTGATCTCCTCCAAGTCTTCCTCGAATTTCTTGTGTTTCGCACTCATTTTCTTAATTCACTTGGTTTTCTTCTTAATTTCAGTTCGGTTTCTTTACTGGCTAAAACTCACAACCCAAATTGCCGAGACGCGTCACGGCACTTTCGCCTTCCCACCGATGGGGTCCCGTCCGGCCTGGCAAGCCTCGCTCCAGCCTCTCTCCTCTCCCGGGCCTCGCCGCGGTCACCTGCCGGTCTCGTCTCCGCGAGATGGTCCCGCTGCTGCCAGCCGCTAGCCGTTAGCCGCCAGCCTGGCCTCTCCCTAGCCGCCCCGCTGCCGTCACTTGCCGCCGCGAGAAAGCTGCTGGTCCCGCCGCCGCGAGGTGGTGGTGCCGCTGCTGCTGGCCGGTAGCCGGGCCTCTCCCTTGCCGCCCCGCTGCCGTCACTCGCCGCCGCGAGAAAGCTGCCGATCCCGCCGCCGCGAGGTGGTGGTGCCGCTGCTGCTGGCTGCTAGCCGGGCCTCTCCCTAGCCGCCCCGCTGCCGTCACTCACCGCCGCGAGAAAGCTGCCGATCCCGCCGCCGCGAGGTGGTGGTGCCGCTGCTGCTGGCTGCTAGCCGGGCCTCTCCCTAGCCGCCCCGCTGCCGTCACTCGCCGCCCCGAGAAAGCTGCCGATCCCGCCGCCGCGAGGTGGTGGTGCCGCTGCTGCTGGCCGGTAGCCGGGCCTCTCCCTAGCCGCCCCGCTGCCGTCACTCGCCGCCGCGAGAAAGCTGCCGATCCCGCCGCCGCGAGGTGGTGGTGCTCCTGCTGCTGGCTGCTAGCCGGGCCTCTCCCTTGCCGCCCCGCTGCCGTCACTCGCCGCCGCGAGAAAGCTGTGTTGTCCAGAAAAGCAGTTTTCAGTAACGATCAGTTTAAACCTGCTGTTGATCAGCGAGCTGCGCCATGAAGACTTCCCACGTGGGTTCTCAGAAGCTTGGTAGAAAACACGTTTGTGCCGCACACGCACAAACAAACCTCAGTTAGAATAATACATAATGTTGGATATAGAGAACATACAAATCCTTTATTTATTGAATCAAAGATACTGAAATTCCACGACATAGTGAATTTGCAAACAGCTAAAATTATGCACAAAGCAAACTATAACCTGCTACCCAAGAATATACAACAATTCTTCTCAACAAGAGGAGAAATATAATCTTAGAGAAAAATTTAATTTAAAACATTTGTACGCACGTACAACACTTAAGACCTTCAGTATATCAGTATGTGGAATTAAATTATGGAATGGATTAAGCAAAGCAATCAAACAATGTACTAATATGATCCACTTCAAGAAACTCTTCAAACTTAAAGTGTTTACAAAGTACAAAGAAGAAGAACCATGACAAACATTTTCAATTTATTTCATCCATTCATTCATTCATTCTTAAAGTAATCTTACTTATCTCATCATATGAAATATGACTTTCTTCACCAATTATTATTATTAAATTCTTACTATTATTTATTTATTTATTTTTATTGTGATTACATATGGAGTTTATTGTGAATAAATTGAGAACAGGAAGTGAATAAAAAAAGTTTCAGCAACTGTTATGTAAAGAAAAGGGGTAGTATTAAATAAGCTCTGCTTCTTCCTACTCCTTTTCGAACATGTTGAAAAGAGAAACTGGAAATTGTGATGTATCATGTTGTATGCTTGCATGTTCGAAATAAACTCAAACTCAAACTCAAGTTGTACATTTCTTTTTCTGGTTCTTTTTTTTGATCAGTGTGCCGCATCCTACGCCATTATCATGACAACCCGCATCCAGCAGCTGGCTCAACCCAAACTTAACCGACCTTGTATGGCTGTTGACCAAGTATGTCTTGCAGTCACTTACGTGCGTCTGGAAAAGCCGCAGACAAAATGTGAATGGGCCGGCGTGCTGTTTGTATGGAGAAAAAGCGGACGCTAAAGGCAGTGCCATCACGGCACGCCCTCAATATTGTTGTCCGGGTGAAAATTGGGAGAAATTCGGGAGAATGGTTGCCCCGGGATGGGCGCGGAAATTCGTGAGTCTCCCGGAAAAATCGGAAGGGTTGGCAAGTATGGGCACCACACCAGCAGAAAAGGTTAAAAAAATGAAACTCCACCAGGTTGTCGTGCCCTATTTTGAGTTTGTTGTTGTTTTCTGTGTGTAGTGCTTTAGTTCCTGTCCTGCGCTCTTATTTTGGTGACCCTTCCTGTGTTGTTGGTGTTCTCCTATTGCAGCGTCAAGCCTTCCTTTGAGTGCTATTGCCCGCACCTGCATTTGTTTTCGCAATCGAGGCTATTTAGGTTGTGCGTACGCTCTCCTTCTATGTGGGGACATTGTTGATTGTCATGTCATGTACGGATGTGCTTTGTGGACGCCGTCTCTGCTCCACACGCTGCAAGTCTTTGCTGTCGTCCAGCATTCTGTTTTTGTTTACTTTGTAGCCAGTTCCGTTTTACGTTTGTTTTGCATAGCCATCCCTTTGCTTCAGTGCCTTTTCTTAGCGGGACTTGCCTTTTGTTCATTTTTGGTTTAAGCGTGACACACCTTTTTACCTGCACACTGTCTCCCGCTGTGCTCTGCATATTGGGATCACGACCAACCATCCTCGACGCGTTCCGACTTCTACAAAGCAATGAACTACCTGCTGCCACCTACTGATATGGAGTATTACATGGTTACCCTGCCAAGCTCCACACAGCACAGGTACTAGACAATGGCAAATTATTATAATTATTGATTTGCAAAAAATATTTATCAAGTGTGTACCATAATAATTGCATTTTGTTTACAGTAAAGCATGCTGGTTGTAGTATTATGGTCTTGGGCTGCACGAGTGCTGCTGGAACGAGAGGAGCTGTGATTATTTTTGAAGAATCATTTTCTACATATCTGGTAACACAATTGAGTACCATAATAATTGCATTTTGCTGACAATAAAGCATGCTGGTAGTAGTGTCATGGTCTGGGGCTGCACGGGTGCTGCTGGAACGTGAGGAGCTGTGATTCTTTTGGAGGAATCTGTGTCTAACTCTCTGGTGACATAAGTGTGTACCATAATAATTGCATTTTGCTTACAGTAAAGCATGCTGTTAGTAGCATTGTGGTCTTGGGCTGCACGAGTGCTGGTGGAACGTGATGATCTGTGATTATTTTGGAAGAATCATTGTCTAAATTTCTGCTAATACGAGTGAGTACCATGATAATTGCATTTTGCTTACAGTAAAGCATGTTAAAAAGTTAAAGTTAAAGTAGCAATGATTCTCACACACACACTAGGTGTGTCAAAATTATTGGTAGTAGGGTCATGGTCTTGGGCTGCACGAGTGCTGCTGGAACGTGATGATCTGTGATTCTTTTGGAAGAATCATTGTCTAAATATCTGCTAATATCTGTGAGTACCATGATAATTGCATTTTGTTTAAAATAAAGCATGCTGGCAGTAGTGTCATGGTCTGGGGCTGCACGAGTGCTGCTGGAACGTGAAGAGCGCCGATTCTTTTTGAGGAATCATTTTCTAAATACCTCGCAACCCAAGTGAGTCAGAAAGATAATTGTGTCTTGAATACAGCCAAGCAAGAGTGCTGCCAGCCCTGGGTGGACTGCGGTTCACTGATGTACTGGGACAATGCGGACAAGTGCATGATATCCTCCCTTTTTTCTCAAGTTTATTGGCACATAGCCGCATGCAGCATATCATGGGGGCATCAAAGAAGACACATCGATTATATTTTGTTCTTAAATTTGATCATTTAAATAGTCAATAGAGACAAAACTAAAACATTTGTCCTGGTCTTTCGATGTACATCTTGTCAACAGGAAATACTAAAGAAAGTAACCTTTCCATTATTGTATATAAATCTGGCAAACCAAGCAAGTAGCAAGATAATTGTGTCAAGCAAGCAGAGTGTTGTTAGCGTCACTCTCCGGGGCTGCACGAGTGCTGCCGTTACTAAGGGAGCTGTGGTTCAGGGAAGCTTTATATACTTTACACAATAATGACTGTGTGTTTACTCATTTTCTCTGGATAGTGACTATCTACTGCTATACAAGCTGTACACTGACTACTCTAAAACATCTAAACCATCATGGTTAGCGCCCCCTACAGAGCTGCCAAAAAATATTTGTTTCTCAGCTGTGGCCCGTATGGGGTACTCAGTTGTAATACACTTTTCCACCACTAGTGGCAGTAATGACAATATCAAACAAACATAAGAAGTCTGGAGCTAAAGCCATAGAGAAGTTTCTGAAGCGCAAAAATTATGACTAATGTGGTGAAGATGTATTTTCAATTGCACTTTAATTTTATTGTCAGTTTATTTAACATACATTCGTTGTTATTATGTATTATTATTTAGATCAAATTTATTTATTTTAGCAGTGTTAAGCACAATTCACGAGTCCCTTCTTTTGCAGTATATTTGATTCATATTTATTTTTGTAACAATATTTATGATCAACACATGCTTTCATATCATTTGACAAGGTCTATCCTGGTAAACTGTAAGTAGGTTATATATAATTTTTTAATATGAATATGAATAAAATCAAGAGTGAAATTCCTAATTCAGTGTTAATATGTGAGTGGGCCCCGGGGACCTCTGCAGTAAAAAAAAAAGTTATTCCCGGGGGTCTAAAAGGTTTAGAACCCCTGCTTTAAAGTGTATGTAATTTGAGAATATATAAGATGTAGTCCCCAACCTATTTGAAGTCTAACTGAAAGATATTGTTACAATAAAAACGCTTCATACTGAGGCGGTCTGTGGAAAAAAGCCGGGCCTTGAAACAGGAATCAAACAACGGTCTCATGCGGCAGTCAAAGTAGACCTGCTCCCTCTGCACACGTTCTCGCGATGTATCAACCTGATCCGACTTCCTCAATTGCACACAAGCAGGATGACATTTCACACAAACATCTCTGGAGGTGGGAATGGAATAAATATTTACGACTTTGCTCAGCCGGCACATGTTGTAGTACAGCCTCCGGCCTCCGGGGGCACTGGTGATCACAGACGGCTCCATGAGCGTATCCTTTTTTTACGCATGTCATGCACTGTCGACGAGTGCCGACAACGTCGAAAAGACGATTTTTTTGCTCCAAAGTCGACGCCGGGAAGGATTTACGAAAGGTGTCGTTTCGGCACTTGACACATTTAAAAAAAAAAAAGGAAAATCGGAAAATCGTAGCCAGAATGCGACGGAGTAAAAACTCGCTCCAACCACAGAACATGTCAAGCCGTGTGATGATTTAACGTAACGATAGTAATCATCGCCCTTGTTGCGTTAAATAAACAACATTTCTTACAGGATGATGCTAAACATGTTACACACCGAGTAAGTGCAAGCAGAAGCAGGCATGCTAATTGCTAACTTAGCTTGAAATCACTGTTTGGTATTGTGGAGGGAGATGTTGTCAGTGCTGCCTGCAGGAGCAAATGTCACCGCCTCTGTCCATGGTGCTGAGGACAGAGCACCATCAGACGGGGGAGTGGCAGTGCTGACGGCGAGACACAGCTGGCAGGTGATTAGATTTCACAGGTGGTACGTGTTAATCTAATCATCGGTTGTCTTTAGCAGTAAGCGGCCGGGAGCAGGGAGGGAGAGAGGATACAGACGTGACTGAAAGGTACGTTCTACTAGAGAGAAAAACTTGTGTTGAAACAATATCATTAAAACCTTTTTAAAACCTGCACGCTTGGCTCCTGCGCCGTGTCTGACAGTGGAACCGCTAGGAAGCGACTTGCACAGGTATCTTGATTTTAAGGTCCAGGTTCAGTTGATTTAAAGGCACAGTCAGGAACTCTGCGCTGGTTTTCGAACCGATACAGTACCAATTCCCGCTACCTGAGATCCAATACCTGTTTTTTTTGTGGGTCCATGAGTAAATAAATGGTCATTTGTTTCAAAATAAATATAATTTGGTTTTATTCAACATTTAACTGTGGTGTCCAGTCGTTATATTTTGCCCTCTTACACTACTGAGTCTCATTTGCAAGTATTATATAGTAGATTTGTCATGCAGTTGCCATTCCAAGACATTAGATGGCAGCAGAGTAGTCTTCGCCCTTATGTTGAAAGTGCCAGTCTTGTCTTTTGTTGCGTCCTACAAAGTGTTTATACTGTAAGTAGTGTACTTCTTACGCACCAGCTGTTTTATTGTGACGTGCATCTCAGTTGTAGACCTAATCATCACATTTGGGGGTGGTGAAATCGCCATGTAGAATCGCTAATGCCTTCGAAATCGGAGCAGCGCCCCTAGTGGCCGGCACCCCTCGTTGCAAGTATCGACTCCTATGTCGTGATACGTATATGTGCTTTGCTACAGAGTTTTTTTCTCACTCCAGACCGGGCCCCCCCCTGCAACATTAACCAGAGGCAGTCCCTAGAGTGTTGCTTGAGCGCTCGTTTCCACGCCAAGTGTTTTGAGTCTGCAACCGAATGTGATTTCAGGTCGCAAAATATTGGTACGGAATTCAGTTTGTACCTACAAAAGTATCAAATAAGATACACATCCCTCATTTTTGGTACACCCTGAAAAAATTTGATGCATTTTTTAGTTTTTTTCATTGAGTATTTTACGGAGTATTACTGTATTTGTTCACGGGGTGGATGCACGACCAAAGTCTTTTGCCATTAAAAGTGCATCCTTGTTTCCCTTTGAACCGCTCCGCTGCCCGTCAGCCAAGGACGGGCGTCAACGTGTCAAAAACGTGATGAACTGGTCTGACATCAAGCAACACATAGCTGAGCCACGGCGCTCGATCGATACACTTCCTAGTGCCAGTGATGGATTTTTAGCGGATTTCTCTCCTTGTGAGCTTTTGCTTCATAAATCACGTTTTGCGGGGGTTGTTGGTTTTTTTAGGTGTTGTTTGTATTTTTTTTTTTTTTTTTACCTCTACAGTCATTTTGAATGTTTGTCAAAGGAAGATAATAATAACGCTGCCACGGCGATTCAAGTAAATGCAAATAGGTCCCTGTATCAGACTAAAAACGATAACGTCTGGCGGCGTAGGTGAATGTTAAATATGCACATAATAACCAAGAAACAGGTCTTTTCTTGAAGAAATCGAGAGAAAGTGCACAGCAGTACTGCTTTCAGCCAGCAGAGGCACTGTTGATTCGGTCTTAACTCGTTTGACTAAAATATGTAGTCATCTAAGTCAGGGGTTCCGAACCTAACTTTTCCACTAAAGACTCAAATATTAACTTAAGTCATCATTTTTGCGCTTAAGAAACCAGACATCTTCTGTTTGTGCCTATAGACACAACAATACTACACCCTGGACAAC
>NC_084733.1:74461026-74486026 GCF_033978785.1 Entelurus aequoreus | reverse complement strand
CTCCAGTGTCGGCCCCGACTACAAAGGCGGACCCGCGCAAATTTTCAGGACTTATGCAGATCCCAAAAACAGATCAGCAGGTACCAGAAGGTAAGATACGTTGCTTTTGCATAATATTGCGAAACAAAACGCCAGATAATATGTCTTTCCTTATACACACACCATAATAGTACTCGTATGTTGAAGCACAGTACAATCCATCAAACAATGCGGCTTCATAGCTTACCAAAGTCGTACTAAAACATTTTGATAGATTTTTGAGCGCCGTGTGTAATGTCCTATATTTTCATTGGAACATATAAAATGTTGGTGTTGTCTACTTCAGTCATATTGCAGTCTACACGTATCTCCTATGTGTGACTGCCATCATATTGCAGTCTACATGTATCTCTTATGTGTGACTGCCATCATATGGCAGTCCACACATACCTCTTATGTGTGACTGCCATCATATAGCAGTTCACACGTACCTCTTATGTGTGACTGCCATCATATGGCAGTCCAAATGTATATCTTATGTGTGACTGCCATCATATTGCAGTCTACATGTATCTCTTATGTGTGACTGCCATCATATGGCAGTCCACACATACCTCTTATGTGTGACTGCCATCATATAGCAGTCCACACGTACCTCTTATGTGTGACTGCCATCATATGACAGTCCACACATACCTATGTGTGACTGCCATCAAATGGCAGTACACACATACCTCCTATGTGTAACTGCCATCATATAGCAGTCCACACATATCTCTTATGTGTGACTGCCATCATATGGCAGTCCACACGTACCTCTTATGTGTGACTGCCATCATATGGCAGTCCAAACGTATATCTTATGTGTGACTGCCATCATATGGCAGTCCACACGTCTATCTTGTGTGTGGCTGCCATCATATGGCAGTCAACACATACCTCTTATATGTGACTGCCATCATATGGCAGTCCACACGTACTTCTTATGTGTGACTGCCATCATATGGCAGTCTACATGTACCTCTTATGTGTGGCTGTCATCATATTGCAGTCTACACGTATCTCTTGTGTGTGGCTGCCATCATATTGTAGTCCACACGTATCTCTTATGTGTGAACTGCCATCATATGGCAGTCCACACGTACCTCTTATGTGTGACTGCCATTATATTGTAGTCCACACGTATCTCTTATGTGTGACTGCCATCATATGGCAGTTCACACATACCTCTTATTTGTGACTGCCATCATAAAGCAGTCCACACGTATCTTTTATGTGACTGCCATCATATGGCAAACCACATGTACCTCTTATGTGTGACTGCCATCATATGGCTGTCCACACGTACCTCTTATGTGTAACTGTCATCATATTGTAGTCCACAGGTCCTCTTATGTGTGACTGCCATCATATTGCAGTCCACACGTATCTCTTATGTGTGACTGCCATCAAATGGCAGTACACACATACCTCCTATGTGTGACTGCCATCATATAGCTGTCCACACGTATCTCTTATGTGCTACTGCCATCATATTGTGGTCTACACGTATATCGTATGTGTGGCTGCCATCATATGGCAGTCCACACATACCTCTTATGTGTGACTGCCATCATATGGCAGTTCACACATACCTCTTATGTGTGACTGCCATCATATGGCAGTCCACACATACCTCTTATGTGTGACTGCCATCATATAGCAGTCCACACATATCTCTTATATGTGACTGCCATCATATGGCAGTCTACATGTACCTCTTATGTGTGGCTGTCATCATATTGCAGTCTACACGTATCTCTTGTGTGTGGCTGCCATCATATTGTAGTCCACACATATCTCTTATGTGTGGCTGCCATCATATGGCAGTCTACATGTACCTCTTATGTGTGGCTGTCATCATATTGCAGTCTACACGTATCTCTTGTGTGTGGCTGCCATCATATTGTAGTCCACACATATCTCTTATGTGTGGCTGCCATCATATGGCAGTCCACACATACATCTTATGTGTGACTGCCATCATATGGCAGTTCACACATACCTCTTATGTGTGACTGCCATCATATGGCAGTCCACACATACCTCTTATGTGTGACTGCCATCATATGACAGTCCACACATACCTCTTATGTGTGACTGCCATCATATAGCAGTCCACACGTATCTCTTATATGTGGCTGCCATCATATGGCAGTCCACACATACCTCTTATGTGTGACTGCCATCATATGGCAGTTCACACATACCTCTTATGTGTGACTGCCATCATATGGCAGTCCACACGTACCTCTTATGTGTGACTGCCATCATATTGTAGTCCACACGTACCTCTTATGTGTGACTGCCATCATATGACAGTCCACACATACCTATGTGTGACTGCCATCAAATGGCAGTACACACATACCTCCTATGTGTAACTGCCATCATATGGCAGTCCAAACGTATATCTTATGTGTGACTGCCATCATGTGGCAGTCCACACGTCTATCTTGTGTGTGGCTGCCATCATATGGCAGTCAACACATACCTCTTATATGTGACTGCCATCATATGGCAGTCCACACGTACCTCTTATGTGTGACTGCCATCATATGACAGTTCACACATACCTCTTATGTGTGACTGCCATCATAAAGCAGTCCACACATATCGTTTATGTGTGACTGCCATTATATGGCAATCCACACGTACCTCTTATGTGTGACTGCCATCATATGGCTGTCCACACGTACCTCTTATGTGTGACTGCCATCATATTGCAGTCCACACATATCTCTTATGTGTGACTGCCATCAAATGGCCGTACACACATACCTCCTATGTGTGACTGCCATCATATAGCTGTCCACACGTATCTCTTATGTGCTACTGCCATCATATATCGGTCTACACGTATATCGTATGTGTGGCTGCCATCATATTGTGGTCTACACGTATATCGTATGTGTGGCTGCCATCATATGGCAGTCCACACATACCTCTTATGTGTGACTGCCATCATATGGCAGTTCACACATACCTCTTATGTGTGACTGCCATCATATGGCAGTCCACACATACCTCTTATGTGTGACTGCCATCATCTAGCAGTCCACACGTATCTCTTATATGTGACTGCCATCATATGGCAGTCCACACGTACCTCTTATGTGTGACTGCCATCATATGGCAGTCCACACGTACCTCTTATGTGTGACTGCCATCATATGGCAGTCCACACGTACCTCTTATGTGTGGCTGCCATCATATAGCAGTCCACACATATCTCTTATATGTGACTGCCATCATATGGCAGTCCACACATATCTCTTATATGTGACTGCCATCATATGGCAGTCCACACATATCTCTTATGTGTGCCTGCCATCATATGGCAGTCCACAAGTACCTCTTATGTGTGACTGCCATCATATTGCAGTCTACAGGGTATCTCTTATGTGTGACTGCCATCATATGGCAGTCCACACATACTTCTTATGTGTGACTGCCATCATATGGTAGTCCACACGTACCTCTTATTTGTGACTGCCATTATATAGCAGCCCACACGTATCGCTAATGTGTGACTGTCATCATATGGCAGTCCACACATATATCTTATGTGTGACTGTCATCATATAGCAGTCCACACATATCTCTTATGTGTGACTGCCATCATATGGCAGTCCACACATACCTCTTATGTGTGACTGCCATCATATAGCAGTTCACACGTATCTCTTATATGTGACTGCCATCATATGGCAGTCCACACGTACCTCTTATGTGTGACTGCCATCATATTGTAGTCCACACGTACCTCTTATGTGTGACTGCCATCATATGGCAGTCCACACGTACCTCTTATGTGTGACTGCCATCATATTGTAGTCCACACGTACCTCTTATGTGTGACTGCCATCATATAGCAGTTCACACGTATCTCTTATATGTAACTGCCATCATATAGCAGTCCACACGTATCTCTTATATGTGACTGCCATCATATGGCAGTCCACACGTACCTCTTATGTGTGACTGCCATCATATTGTAGTCCACACGTACCTCTTATGTGTGACTGCCATCATATTGCAGTCCACACGTATCTCTTATGTGTGACTGCCATCATTTGGCAGTCCACACGTATCTCGTATGTGCGACTGCCCCACACGTACCTCTTATGTGTGACTGCCATCGTATTGTAGTCCACACATACCTCTTATGTGTGACTGCCATCATATTGTAGTCCACACGTATCTCTTATGTGTGACTGCCATCATATGGCAGTCCACACGTACTTCTAATGTGTGACTGCCATCATATGGCAGTCCACACGTATCTCTTATGTGTGACTCCCATCTACTGGTCACACTTATAATTTCACTTCATACCAAATAAAATAGCTTTGAGGTCAGTAAGCACAACCAAAATCATTCTGTACATTAGGCGCACCCGGTTATAAGGCGCACTGTCGAGTTTTGAGAAAATGAAAGGATTTGAAGTGGTCCTTATGGTACATAATTACAATAATAAAGTTAGTTGCTACATTTAATTGGCCATTACGATTATTTGCTTGACTTGTTGGGGTGTCATAGAGTATATCAAAACGTTAACTGACACTCAAGGTTGACAAGTGGGGGCCTGAGGATTGTAACGGAACCAATTATTGGACAAAGTTGCTGCCTTCATATATCGGACCGCCCGATGCCTGCAAGACTGATGCCTGAGAGGCCGTCAAATGTTGCTTTTCTAAGAGCTTATCAGGACAGTAACACAAGTGATGCACATTCTAAGCAGGAGAACAAAAGCCTACCTACTCCACTCTTCCCCCTGTCTGCTTGTGAAAGGCTTGAGGGAGCCGGAGCGGGGAGGGAAAGCGAGATATTTTTAGCAGGTGTGACCAGGCCTGCTGTAAATAATTACCCTGCTTGTTGGAGTGGCTGCCAGCCCATTGGATCAGACCGGCGTTCGGCGTCTCAAAGGAAGCGAACGCACGGCGGCGTCACAACGCGTCACGTCCACACGCGGGCCCCTTTTGGTGACGCGGGGGCCGAGCGGGGACGGCTCCACTTGCTCGGGCCGTAATTGGAACACGGGAAAGTGAGGGCAGGAACGTTCGGGCCTGACAGGAAGTCCGCCACCAAACAAGGGAAATTGCTTATAATGGAACGACTCCAGACTTTTAGTTTGAAACTTTAAATGTGTACTGGAGTAACCCTCGTTATTCTCGCAACGCCTCCCCGAGGCCGCGGCTGTAAACAAGAATAAGATCTTAGCGCCGTCGCTTATTGGAATGAGGATAAAAGAAGAGGAAGTTCCTTCACTAGAAGGTCACCGCGAGTTTTGGCTGTCGACTCTTTTGGGCCGCGACAACCTAGCAGCACTGCTAATTATTCATAAAAAGATATATGCGCTTACTTTATGCATCCGTTGCTTTCGGTCTCCCCTAGAGGGGGGGGGTTACCCACATATGCGGTCCTCTCCAAGG
Source organism: Entelurus aequoreus (assembly GCF_033978785.1). Classification (NCBI taxonomy): domain Eukaryota; kingdom Metazoa; phylum Chordata; class Actinopteri; order Syngnathiformes; family Syngnathidae; genus Entelurus; species Entelurus aequoreus. The sequence continues at coordinate 74,480,573 of NC_084733.1, read as the reverse complement.
TTTCTCATAGTCATTCACCGACGTCCCACTGGGGTGAGTTTTTCCTTGCCCGTATGTGGGCTCTGTACCGAGGATGTCGTTGTGGCTTGTACAGCCCTTTGAGACACTTGTGATTTAGGGCTATATAAATAAACACTGATTGATTGATTGATTGACTTCTGCTTCTTCCTACTCCTTTTCGGACATGTTATGCCACATTGCAATTGTACGCACGTTCAAAATAAACCAATACGAGAACCATAATCTTTTTTAACTGTAGTTTAGAGAGTGATGATGATTTTGTCCCGATATCGATACCGGTAACAACATTATTTCGATACTTTTCGGTGCTTTCCGGTACTTTTCTAAATAAAGAGTACCACAAAAAATTGCATTATTGGCTTTATTTTAACAAAAAAAACATAGGGTGCATTAAACATATGTTTCTTATTGCAGTTAAGTCCTTAAATAAAGTTACAGTACCACACACACTAGGTGTGGCGAAATTATTCTCTGCATTTGACCCATCACCCTTGATCACCCCCTGGGAGGTGAGGGGAGCAGTGGGCAGCAGCGGTGGCCGCGCCCGGGAACCATTTTTGGTGATTTAACCCCCAATTCCAACCCTTGATGCTGAGTGCCAAGCAGGGAGGTATTGGGTCCCATTTTTATAGTCTTTGGTATGACTCGGCTGGGGTTTGAACTCACAACCTACCGATCTCAGGGCGGACACTCTACCCACTAGGCCACTGAGTAGGTTATAAATTAAAAAAAAAAAAAATAAATAAATAAAATAGTGAACATACTAGACAACTTGTTTTTTAGTAGTAAGTAAGCAAACAAAGGCTCCTAATTTAGTCTGCTGACATATGCAGTAACATATTGTGTCATTTTCCATTCTACTATTTTGTCAACATTATTAAGGACAAGTGGTAGGATATGAATACTTTTTTTTCAGAGGCGGTGTAGTACCGAAAATTATTCATTAGTATCACGGTACTGTACTAATACCGGTATACCGTACAAACCCAATGTTGTATTAGCAAATATTAGCTAAAGTCTTATTCTGTGAAAGAAGCCCACCAGAAACAATAATTTAAAATTGGTGCTTGCTTTTTTTGGTCTTAATTAAACACACGGATGGAGAAAAGTAAAGTTTCCAAGCATTTAAAAGTAACCTCAAATGCAATTAACACACAACCAAAGGCATTTGTAACAAAATTATGTGAAAATATAGATAAATGTATATATTGTTTTAACATTGTTTTAAATACAATCAAATGGAACATTGTAAATAAAATAATGTCACTAAAATATCTAAAAAATATGTAGCATACTTTTCTAATTTGTTTTAATTTTCTAATTCACTTTCAGTGGAAAATAGCGTGAAAATTGGGGGGTTTTGTCCATTCAAACATTGTTTTGAAAAATAAATAAAAGGGAAACTTGTAAACAAAAATAATGTAATTAAAATATATGTTTCTAATTCGGTTTTAATTTATAATTTCAGAAGAAAATAACACAATATTGCGTCACTTTTTTCTATTTAAACATTGTTTTTAATGTAATACAAAGGAAAAAAATAATGTAATTAAAATATAATTTTTCTTATAATATTTATTTCTGATTTAGTTTTAATTTCTAATTTAATCTCAGCAAAAATAGCGGGACTTTTTTTTCCTTCTATTTAAACATTGTTTTTAATAAAATACAATGGTAAAATTGTAATTAAAATATATACAATTATATATTACACTTTTCTAATTTACTTTTAGTTTCTAATTTAATTTCAGCAGAAAATAGCTGGATTTTTTTTCTATTTCAACACTGTTTTTTAATAAAATACAATGAAAAAAGTGTAGTAAAAATATGTACTGTAATCAAAATATATACAATTATGTGTTATTCGTTTCTAATTTAGTTTTAAATTCGGATTACATTTTATCAGCAGGAAATGGCAGGAAAATCAGGTTGTTGATTTCTCTTTAGACATTGTTTTTAATAAAACATTAAAGGAAAATTGTAATTCAAAATACTTCAATTAAGATAAATATTTTTGTATTATATCTTTCTAATTTAGTTTTAATTTCTAGTTACATTTCAGCAGAAATGAGCTGAAAATAACAAACCCAAAGTGAATAAAATACTTATTTATGTACTGAAATATTTTTTGTATTATGATTCAGTTTGTTTTGGGTGAAAAATGACATTTTGATTATTAATTGAATTATTGTTATTATTATTATTATCATAATTAAACCTAACACATTGGTGTACTTAGTGTGTGGCCTTAAAAGAAATCTCTCATTTTCCCAATGTTATCATTATAATATTTTGACAATTTCAACTGAATTGCGTTGGATTTCCTGTTGGCATTTTCTATCATGTACTAATTCTCAGCCTGGAACAGAACTTTGTCCAACTTCTGTATGCAGAAGTTATTTTCTTCAGCTTCACAAAAAAGAAAAAAAAAACACACTCAAAAAAAACCTTCCAGCTGCTTCCTATCATATACTGTAGAATAAAAAATGAGTTATAGAGCAAAGGTGCGCAGTTGCATAGAACATTTGCCTGGTGAAATTCTCTCCTTGGAAACATTGGCTTGTCAGAAGAAGGTTTTGAAAAGGAATAATACAAGTTAACATCATATGAAGGTAATACTTTTTCATACTCCTCACTTTTGTATGATTGGGTTTTGTACAACAATTCAACGAGCATGGCGTGTAACAAAAGTAGTCTGTAATCAACTCAATCTTTTGTTTTATTGAGTACAACAAAAAACTAATCCACCATGGGGCCAAAGACAGTTGATAAAGAAGGTGAGAACCACAATTTGTATTCATTCCATTCACCATGTATTTCACATTGTTTCCTGCATGTGTTTTGTGTTCATGTTTGTGTCTGGTAAAGATGATTAAATATTACCCTATTTTCCGGACTATAAGCAGCTAGTTTTTTCCAACGCTTTGAACACTGCGGCTTACAAAACGGCGCGGCTAATTTATGGATTTTTCTTTGCTCACGGCCATAAGGTTTTGTATTGAACCAAGAGTTTTCATGGGAACACTGAAACGATGTGTTATGGTTTGTGCTATGGAAAAAAATTTTGGACGAATTGAAAATGTACGTCCAATCATAGAGTTTCTACTCGTATGGATTCTTCGTTCGTCGCTCCAAGCAACGTTTGTAGGTTTTACAATATAATTAAAACAACTCATACTTACTAAACCGTCCCATGTGTGATGTCTGTAGGAGTGTTTTCATGCATGTTTGAATGTGCTACTGTAATGTAATCAAGCTAGCGTCATTAGCATTAGCTAATATGCTAACTGTGTTAGTATTATTACCCTCCCGTGGCATTCTTTTTGTATTGTTTTAGTTTCGTGAATTCACCAAAACGTCACTGTGGAGTTATCGAGTCTGTTCAGCTGACTGGAGAGCTAGCTTCCGCAGCTAGTGGGTCCATGACTATGACTTATGTTTTGTTTGATCAGCCGTTTTACTGCAGTGTTACAGGCACTGTTCGGAAACAATTAAGGTATGTAAATAAATGTTTACAAACTCTTTCGGCTAATATGTGTAAAAATATTGTTTTATTGTTTTAAATACTGATACCCTCCAAAGCCCGGAAAATAAGGTACTTTATTTATTATGGGAAAATTGAGACAGGTTCCGACCGATTTGGACTTTGTCTGCCTTTTTCAAATAAATTCCTAACAAAGATCCATGTAGAAACTCTGTTATCCTGCCCAATACAACAATTTGGGTCGCCTACAGCCACAGCTGTTTGAAGTGGACGTGGAAGGACAGTCACAACTTCTCAAAGCCACCTCCCAAACAGCGAGAGACACAATCAAATATATCCCCCCCCGCCAATTGGTCTCCTCTGCCTTGCAAGAAGCCTCGGCACGTCTAATTCCTTGAACGACGACTTTTGTTTTGAAAGTCGAGAAAAAAAGATGAATTGGCGTCAAAACAAAAGAGGTAAATAATGACACAGTCAAGGAGAAAACACCGCCCAGAGGGAGACGGAGACGGAGGACGCGGTAGGAGATAAGAGAGCCGCCGGATGGACGGACGGGATTCGTGATGAAGACAATAGTTCCGCGGCTCATTACTGACTGCCTTGCTGCATCCTGATCAGAACTCGCTTGTTTGATTGATTGTCTAAATAATAATATCTTTAAAATAATAGCAGATCATTTTAAAGCAGTGTTTTTCAATCAATTTGCGCCCCCCACTCTCCTCAGTATCATTTGTCTCTAAAATTGTTATAAGTACACCTCTGCATTACGTTGTATCATTTTTTACAAACAAAGAATAAGTTCATTAACATCGTTTTTAGCATGTTAAAAACATTGTTTTAACGTTCATCAATTTGCCTGAATGTAATAAAATAATAGGTAGTCATTTATTATTTAAACCAGGGGTGTCCAAACTACGGCCCGCAGACATCTTCAATTTGGCCCGCAAGACGGCACTGGTTCACTAAACAATTTGACCAGGATCAAATATAAATACACAGTGGTCTGATTGCTGGCATTTAGTCGCCATCAGGTGGCCAACAAAAGTAATACGGTGACAACATAACTCTGCCATTAATTGTTCCTTGTAGTCACGTAGAGCATTTACTTATACGACCCAATCCAAACAACCTTCCCTAGTCATGGTGCAGAAAAAATCAAAATCAATCAGTACAAAAAGTCAACAAACACGGTCACATATAACAAAACCTGCTCATTGAAGTTTGTGGATATTTAAAAAAAAAAAAAAAACATCCAATCAACATAAAAAAATCTAAATGACACCCATATAAATCCATCACAAGGGATGATGGATGGGAAAAATGCCAAACATTGTCTCCACACTTATCCATGTTTGCACATTTTAGCTGCTTGATATTTCTGATTAATTAAAAAATCTGAAGCAGGTTGTCATGGAAGTAAACCGGGTATGAATTAAATGTTTTAAATACTCATAATAACAAATTATAATTATATATCCATTAAATTATTCCATCCATCCATTTTCTACCGCTTCTCCCCTTCGGGGTCACGGGGGGTGCTGGAGCCTATCTTATTGTTTTAAATTGTACTTATATACTGTATGTATAGGCTTTATACAAACACACACACACATATACACACACTATATATATATATATATATATATATATATATATATATATATATATATATACATACATCAATACATATATATACATATTTGGGCTGCAACTAACGATTAATTTGATAATCGATTAATCTGTTGATTATTAATTCGATTAATCGATTAATAATCGGATAAAAGAGACAAACTACATTTCTATCCTTTCCAGTATTTTATTGAAAAAAAACAGCATACTGGCACCATACTTATTTTGATTATTGTTTCTCAGCTGTTTGTACATGTTGCAGTTTATAAATAAAGGTTTATAAAAGTAAATAAATCGATGACTAAATTAATCGCCAACTATTTTTATAATCGATTTTAATCGATGTAATCGATTAGTTGTTGCAGCCCTAATACATATATACATACATACATACATACATACATGTATGTATGTATGTATGTATGCATGTATGTATGTATGTACACTACCGTTTAAAAGTTTGGGGTCACATTGAAATGTCCTTATTTTTGAAGGAAAAGCACTGTACTTTTCAATGAAGATAACTTTAAACTAGTCTTAACTTTAAAGAAATACACTCTATACATTGCTAATGTGGTAAATGACTATTCTAGCTGCAAATGTCTGGTTTTTGGTGCAATATCTACATAGGTGTATAGAGGCCCATTTCCAGCAACTATCACTCCAGTGTTCTAATGGTACAATTTGTTTGCTCATTGGCTCAGAAGGCTAATTGATGATTAGAAAACCCTTGTGCAATCATGTTCACACATCTGAAAACAGTTTAGCTCGTTACAGAAGCTACAAAACTGACCTTCCTTTGAGCAGATTGAGTTTCTGGAGCATCACATTTGTGGGGTCAATTAAACGCTCAAAATGGCCAGAAAAAGAGAACTTTCCTCTGAAACTCGACAGTCTATTCTTGTTCTTAGAAATGAAGGCTATTCCACAAAATTGTTTGGGTGACCCCAAACTTTTGAACGGTAGTGTGTGTATGTATATATATATATATATATATATATATATATATATATATATATATATATATATATATATATATATATATATATATATATATATATATATATATATATATGTATTAGTAACCTGTTTTGAAAAAGGTTTTATTGTCATTTGTAAACCACCAAATAATACATTGTGAGTATCAGTTTGGAAGGAGAATAGTGTTGAATCGGGAATTGATTTTGAATCAAAGTGGCACTCCTGGAATCGAGATTGAATCGAATGGTGAGTTGTTGTATGATTCACACCGCACCTTATGTAGGTGTTGTGCCGCCTCTGTGACTACGTGACTTAACTGCAGCACTTTTTGCGATTTAATCTCACGCAGGAGGCAACGATGGGTCACTAAAGCAAGGGAAACGTGACGGAAGAGGCGGCATGACTACTTTGTGTAGCGGTGACACCAGCCAACACCATTGGGTGTTTGGACGGTCCCCAGAACACCTACAGTACAACACACCACAATGTGCAGTGGAGATGTTTAAAGATGACTGCTGAGATGTTTGTTCAAGGTTTGTAGTGGTTCACTGAAAATAAACAAGGTTTGCGAGTAGTGTCGGCGACAACAACCACCTTAGTGTAGGCACCAACAGTCGGTGCCTATATTTCCAGTTGCAGACTGAACACCGGCCCACGTAAACAATCACTCAAGCAGCACTTCCTCGAAGTAAAGTAATGTTGCAATTTTCAACACCAACAAAGCAAGTATGCTTGGTAGAAAACACTCAAATGTAAAGTAAGGCTCCACTCTTCCAAAATGTGCTAGCTTGATGCTAATTCACATTAGATTTGCCATAGACTGGCTACTATTAGCAATGTCAATTTTACATGACGATTTCAAAACCTGCAAATTTGGTAATGGAAACCACAACTAAGATGAATGTTACAATCAAACAGCTGGTGTGCAATAAGGACAATACACTCAGTGTAAACACTTTGTAGGGCGCAACATAACACATTCAGCTTCATGGGAAAAGTGTCTTCCTCGTTAAACAACATAGCACGGATAGACTACTGCCATCTAATGTCTAGGAAGTGTAACGGCATTGCAAATAGGACTCAAATGGTATAATTCATAAATGTATACCGTAACAACGGGGCAGTAGTCGTCATAATCAGCTAATTTTTAAATTTTACTGTGGAGAGGCAGACAGCGAGGCAGGGCACACCGGAGCCCGCTCCAAGATGGCGGCGAGGCGGGGCGTGCCGGGAGCGACGCCGCAAATATCATCAGGTGCGGGGGACGCCCAGCTGGGCACAATTAAATGATCCTCTCGCACTATATAAAAGGGCGGCAGCCGTGAACGTGGGGGAGAGAGTTGGAGAAGCAGAAGCAGATGCAGAGCGCAAGAGATGGAGAGTCAAAGGAAGTCACAGACGCGGAAAGCTGAAAAGTGGACCGAAGAGCGAGCAGGAAGAGGAAGAAGCTGAAAAGCGACCCGACCAGAGACTGCGTCATTATTGAAAAATAAAGAAAGTCAAACCTGCTCGCAGTGATGTCAATCCTTGGTGGTCCATGGAACCCGCACGACAGTGAAGAACTGTCACAGTTACATTAAAAAATTTAATTTTATCAACAAACAAAACAGTTATTTACAAAAACAAAAGTACCGAAATTTGGTACCGTCGAGTACCGGTATCGATTACCAGGTACTGCATTACAATTTTGTCTTATACGTTTAATAATAACTAGCGCTGTCAAATGATTGTTTTTAAATCAGATTTATCACTCGTATTTTGATTTATCGATATTAATCGCAGTACCTTCAAAAAAGTCACAGATGCAATGTCATAGTCAAATCACTTCTTGGGTGTATTGCTTGAATGCAGGTCATTTATTGATGTGCACCGATGGATCGTGCACTAAACACATTGTTACACCTGAGGGCATTGTTTGCGTTCTATTCTGTGCTGCAGTTTATTGATGAGGTGCAGGTGTGGAGAGGCTGCCCAGGTGTGTCTCATTGAGCTGGGACTGATCGACTGACAGCAGAAGAGGCCAGCTACAAAACACCCGTCCCTTCTCGGCGAGGAATTAGTTTATGAACCTTATTGTTAGCCATTTTAGATTAGAGGGCCTTTTTTTTTTGCATTTAATGCTGTGCTTTTGTTACCTGGAAATGAACCATATTTATCAATTGTAAATCCTCACCCAGTGTCTGCTGGGTGACTTTGAAAAACATGCTCATTGTAGCCATTAATCCTGACTTCCTCATTTTGATCAAGAAAAAACAAAGAATCAGCACAAATTGTTTCATTCATTTTTGTTATTTTAGATTAAAGTCTTTTATAAAATTGTCCTCCCGAGTTTCTGTTGTTGATCAATTTAAATGTTGGAGCGGTGTAAAAGAAAACAATTGAGAAGCAATATTACGTGGGGGCTTGTACGGGAGGAAATTTTCATTTTGTAATATGTTTGTGGCACTTTTGTTCGGGATAAACATATGCCTGATTGGTTACCTTAATTAGGAGGGGGAGAAAACACCATACCCTCAGTTGAGCATACCACACTTTCATAAATATGAATTTACTTTTAACCAGTTACTTGCACAAACAAGCTTTTTTACCTTTTCAGATGATCATTGTGAACGTGTTTATGCCTTAACACAGTGATTCTCAAAGTTTTTCACCACGTACCATGTCAGAAAACACTTGGCTCTCCAAGTACCACCACAGGGCTCGAATTTAACCACGGCAACCGCGGCAACTGCCGCGACCGCCCTCGTCTTTCGCCGTAATACCCAAAAAATTGACCAACATTAGCGGCAAGAACATGCCGTGACCGCCCTTGACTGTTTACTTGTTAAAGGACGAGGGATGTAACAGTAAACGGTATAATGATAATTTGCGATAAAATTGCAGACGGTTAGTTATACCCGTCTAATTTTTTAATTAACGAAAAACCGTCATTTAATAATGAATTATAGGCAACAGGAAGTCAGGCGAATGCGCACTAACGTCGTTTGGCTTGATAATCATGGCGGACAAGCTACACGGACTTTGCTGCGGAGATTTCCCCTCGGAGTAAACCGAGCCAAGCGCTTGGTTTAACGTCATTTTCCCTCGCTTCCCAGCGTGCGTTTAAGAGTGCACTGCTGCGTTTAGATGGAGACAGGTGTGGACAATTTTGGAAACAGACGCACTTGTCCCTACACTGAAAGTGTACGGCGAAGGAGAATGCAGCAGGCGATGTGTCGTGAACATTGTCACAACTTGTTTATAAAGTCTTTAGTTTGTTTACTGGGATGTTCACTCCTTTATTTAACTGCAAACTGTATCAAATAACATCAATACTAACTAAAATGTTTTGTCATCTCATCGAACTGAACAAATGCTGTGATGATTCTGTATTCGATGTGAGAGGTATCCGTTTTTGTTTTTTTTGTTGGCCAAACTGCTGTACTGAAACACTAGGGAGGCGTTGGAGAAGAACAAAACTTGTTTATTAGACTCCAACTACATTAGCCAAACTGCTTTGTGTTTTATTTGATATCAAAAAGTAAACGCCATGTTTTTTTTACATTACTTGTGGTTTTTTTCATGTCACAAAGGTATTACTTCAAAAACAATTCATGTGACACTGCATTTTGTTCATGTTTTATTGTGTGTAGTTAATTCCTATTTAAAATATTTCTGCTCAAACTCTTTTAATTTGATCGTGTATAGTTAATTCCTATTCAACATATTTCTGCTCAAACTCTTCATGGATCTGTCCCGATATATATGTACATGTAGATGCTTTATGTACATAACTTAAAAAAATTATAATAAAAAAAACTCCCTCTATCAAAATGTAAAAATAGAGATAAATGACAAAAATGACAAAAAGCTGACAAATTGATATTATTAAAGAATTAAAAAAAACTAATATATGTCTTTAGATATACAGTATAGATCAAATTTATCTATAGCCTTTTTATTAGATATTACAAATGACATAATGGTATTACGTTCACACCCCAACACTGCTTTACCTAACAATCGGGAATCATGATTTCAATATTGATAAAAAATAATCTTAATTATTACTCTGGCCATAATTAGCAGCCTTAGATCTCAGGTGTTTCGGGCACATACGACTGGTAGGAGGCCACGGGGAAGACCCAGGACACATTGGGAAGACTATGTCTCCCGGCTGGCCTGGGAATGCCTCGGGATCCCCCGGGAAGAGCTGGACGAAGTGGCTGGGGAGAAGAAAGTCTGGGCTTCCCTGCTTAGGCTGCTGCCCCCGCGACCCGACCTCGTATAAGCGGAAGAAGATGGATGGATCTCATACACCAACACTATTTTTATCTATATGGACAAAAAGTGCAGTTACGTCTTATGGCCATCAAGTGCCATCTTTCAAAATTAGAATATATATATATATATATATATATATATATATATATATATATATATATATATATATATATATATATATATATATATATATATATATATATATATACTGTATATATATATATATATATATATATATATATATATATATATATATATATATATATATATATATATATATATATATATATATATATATATATATATATACATATCCTGCCTCGAAAGAAAATAGTGTTTGCCTTGGTGCTCTTCTAACTTGCCTTGGTGCCCTAAAATGTAAGCCCTCCTTTTAGGCAACACTTGCCTTGACCTTAAAAAGTTAAAATTTGAGGCCTGCCACTATATAGACTAACATTAAAATACAGTAGCGCAGTAGGCATAAATATTCATTAAAAACAAGGCAGCGTTTTTATTAAAAAGTATAGATAGATAGTACTTTATTGTATATGTAATAATTTCTTACCATTGTAACATGACACACTGTTTGAACAGTAACACTGTGTTTGAAGATTTAATGAAGTGATTATTTAGCGTACCACTAGCTGGAGCCTACGTACCAGAACCACAGTTTAAGAATCACTGCAATAACATTGGCAGGCCTAATATTACTATTCATTACGCTTGCATAAAGTTAAGAATGTTTATATATAACTTCAACATCGTCTGTGAAGACAGTTGTGACTTTGTATCTGTGTGTAAACCTTTGTGCAGCTAATGATTCGATCCCATTCTGGTTCCTGGCCAGACGATTTGATTCTGAACTGAACCTTGATTCAACACGATTCTTACAATGTACAATTTGGTATAAAAATTCTAATTAACATTTTTCAAAACAAGTTAGAAAAGCTCTTTCTGATTCCAGAGACATGACCAAAAAAACGTATTTAAAAAAAAATGGATTCCCCAAAAGGGACAAGCGGTAGAAAATTGATGGATGGATGGATTGATTCTTAATATGGAAAACAAATTATAAACAACTCTTTTGGTTTTGCTCCCATTTTTCACGAGTTGAACTCAAAGATCTAAAACTTTTACTAGACACACACAGTTAATCCTCTTAAATATTTGTCACAAATCTGTCTAAATCTGTGTTAGTGAGCATTTCTTCTTTGCCAAGATAACCCATCAGTTTATTACCAGCTCATGTTATTATCCAGGTGAGAGGCATGATTTATAATGTAGAAGTAACTTTCACCAGCTCAGAGGTGAGAAAGCAGCTCACCATCTGATGTCAATACAGCAGCATACGGATGTTACTGCTCTCTGATCAATGCGCCACTCAATGTAGGTCCTCAACGCTAGCACTTATAACAACAATATTGCTAATATTTGGTTAATACTCAGGTCACAAAATGTAAATGAAGTATTGGCACTTTTTGCATGGTTATTTTTTGGGTTTTATGGTCGGAATAGACGCAAATACGTCATGGCTCCCTCTGGCCAAAGGTATAGATGTGTGTGTCCAAGTTGAAGGAAACCGCAGGCTGTCTTCTTCTAAAGGATGTATTACAATCTTTGCAAGCTGGGTGAGGAACAACATGGCACACAAACTATCAGAAATGCAGCCAATATTACATATAGATAATGTGTCATTAGACATGCACATATAAATTAAACACACAGAGGACATAAGTCAAGGAAATTAAATGAGCTCAAATATACCTACAAATGAGGCATAATGATGCAATATGTACATACAGCTAGCCTAAATAGCCTGTTAGCATCGATTAACTTGCAGTTATGCACTGACCAAATACGCCTGATTAGCACTCCAACAAGTCAATAACATCAACAAAGTTCACCTTTGTGCATTCACGCACAGCATAAAATGTTTGGTGGACAAAACGAGACAACGTCTTTCCGTGGCAACGTCCGAGAAAGTCATACATGTAAACACACTGTTACGTCACAATCCACACAACTATGGTGAGTTCAAGGACCGCCGAATAACTAGGATAAAACGCTGCTTGCCAAATACTCTCATCAGTGAAGCATGTATAATGTAAACAGTGGGCTTTCTAACAATGAGGAAAGTTTGTGTCATGTTTTTCCTCCTCCAGAAACCATATTAAAACCAAAAATATATTTTCCCCCATCTTTTTCCATTTTAATACATTTTTGAAAAAGCTCCATGGAGCCACTAGGGCGGCACTAGCCGCGGGTTGCCGACCCCCGCGCTAACCAAGCATGATGTTGCTGTAAAATTGCGAGGGTAATGTTAGCATTGTGGCACACATAGATATGCTAACGCTAACATTTGTGTCCTCCTTACGTCTTTAACGTTACGTCGCTGCATGGGATTTATGGCCTCTATTGTTTCAGTTTCAGTTTATTTGGAACATGCATACGATACAATGTAATGCATCACATGTGTCCAGTTGTTTCATTACAGCACGTCCGAAAAGGAGTAGGAAGAAGCTGAGCTTATTTAATCCTACCCCTTTTAAAACCATAGCAATTTTATCCCATTTCCTTGTTCTCTGTAACATAACAGTGAACAAATAATATACCGTAAATTTCGGAGTAAAAGTCGCTCCGGAGTATACGTCGCACCGGCCGAAAATGCATAATAAAGAAGGAAAAAAACATACATAAGTCGCACTGTAGTATAAGTCACATTTTTTGGGGAAATGTATTTGATAAAACCCAACACCAAGAATAGACATTTGAAAGGCAATTTAAAATAAATAAAGAATAGTGAACAACAGGCTGAATAAGTGTACGTTATATGACGCATAAATAACCAACTGAGAAGGTGCCTGGTATGTTAACGTAACATATTATGGTAAGAGTCATTCAAATAACTATAACATATAGAACATGCTATACGTTTACCAAACAATCTGTCACTCCTAATCGTTAAATCCCATGAAATCTTATACGTCTAGTCTCTTACGGGAATGAGATAAATAATATTATTTGATATTTCACGGTAATGTGTTAATAATTTCACACATAAGTCGCTCCTGAGTATAAGTCGCAACCCCGGCCAAACTATGAAAAAAACTGCGACTTATAGTCCGGAAAATACGGTACCATAGTAAGTAAACAAATATTAAATACATAAATAATCTTTGGCTCAATAAAAAAAATTTAAAAAAATAAATGTTATGCATTATGCGTTCAGATAAACAGCTCATTCACTGCAAATTATTTGCAACTTTGACAAGTTTATTATATTACTTTCAGAAATGTCCGAGTGTTAAGAGATATTTACTTATTTTTAGTCACTGACTAACCTTCATTTTAGCATGACTAATTATGTGTTGTCTACTCTAGTTTGAAATGTTAAAATTGAGAAATAACTATTTAAATACAATATTTTGGGTTTCCCCAACGTAGAAAAATATATTTTTTAAAGATTCTGCTTAATATAAGAATTGCAAGATGAATAATGCTTGTCATTAGAATGAAATACTTAGTTGTAGCTGACAAGTCACCAGCTCAGTCACCTTGTGGTTATAGCATCCGCCCTGATTTTTGATTTTGATTTTTATTAAGGATCCCCATTAGCTGGTTGCCTCAACAACCCACTAGTCTTCCTGGGGTCCACAATTCAATACAATTACAAGTAAAAGCATACAATTATAATTACACTACACAGAAAAAACTAAAAAAATAAAAGCATCAATAAAAAAACAAGCAAACAGAATAATAATTACCATATAAATATAACTACACAATATAAAACCAAACAAATCATCAACGAGCAAACTAATTTAAAGACTCAGATAAAATATTACTCTCTTTTTAAAAACCTGTTTACTTTCAATGCTGGTGATAAATTCGAGATCGGTAGGTTGTGAAGTGAATTATATTTATTTAGTGGTTTTCTCTAGTGACTCAAAGCGCTTTTGCATAGTGAAACCCAATATCTAAGTTACATTTAAACCAGTGTGGGTGGCACTGGGAGCAGGTGGGTAAAGTGTCTTGCCCAAGGACACAACGGCAGCGACCTGGATGGCGAAGGCGGGAATCGAACCTGGAACCCTCAAGTTGCTGGCAAGGCCACTCTACCAACCGAGCTATGCTTTGTGAGTTCAAACCCCGGCCGAGTCATACCAAAGACTATAAAAATGGGACCCATTACCTCCCCGCTTGGCACTCAGCATCAAGGGTTGGAATTGGGGGTTAAATCACCAAAAATGATTACCGAGTGCGGCGCACGCTGCTGCTCACTGCTCCCCTCACCTCCCAGGGGGTGGAACAAGGGGATGGGTCAAATGCAGAGAACAAATTTCACCACACCGAGTGTGTGTGTGACTACCGTTGGGACTTTCTAGATATACTGTATAAATCAGGGGTCACCAACCTTTTTGAAAGCAAGAGCTACTTCTTGGGTAGTGATTCATGCGAAGGGCTACCAGTTTGATACACACTTAAATAAATAGCCAGAAATAGCCAATTTGCTCAATTTACCTTTAACTCTATGTTATTATTAATAATTAATGATATTTACACTTAATTGAACGGTTTAAAAGAGGAGAAAACACGAAAAAAATGACAATTAAATTTTGAAACATAGTTTATCTTCAATTTCGACTCTTTAAAATTCAAAATTCAACCGAAAAAAAGGAGACAAAAACTAGCTAATTCAAATCTTTTTGAAAAAATTAAAAAAAGAATTTATGGAACAGCATTAGTAATTTTTCCTGATTAAGATTAATTTTAGAATTTTGATGACATGTTTTAAATAGGTTAAAATCCAATCTGCACTTTGTTAGAATATATAACAAATTGGACCAAGCTATATTTCTAACAAAGACAAATCATTATTTCTTGTAGATTTTCCAGAACAAAAATTTTAAAAGAAATTCAAAAGACTTTGAAATAAGATTTAAATTTGATTCTACAGATTTTCTAGATTTGCCAGAATAATTGTTTTCAATTTTAATCATAATAAGTTTGAAGAAATATTTCACAGATATTCTTCGTCGAAAAAACAGAAGCTAAAATGAAGAATTAAATTAAAATGTATTTATTATTCTTTACAATAAAATAAATAAATTTACTTGAACATTGATTTAAATTGTCAGGAAAAAAGAGGAAGGAATTGAAAAGGTAAAAAGGTATATGTGTTCAAAAATCCTAAAATAATTTTTAAGGTTGTATTTTTTCTCTAAAATTGTTTTTCTGGAAGTTATAAGAAGCTAAGTAAAAAAATTCATGAATTTATTTAAACAAGTGAAGACCAAGTCTTTAAAATATTTTCTTGGATTTTCAAATTCTATTTGAGTTTTGTTTCTCTTAGAATTAAAAATGTTGGGCAAAGTGAGACCAGCTTGCTAGTAAATAAATAAAATTTAAAAAATAGAGGCAGCTCACTGGTAAGTGCTGCTATTTGAGCTATTTTTAGAACAGGCCAGCGGGCTACTCATCTGGTCCTTACGGGCTACCTGGTGCCCGCGGGCACTGTGTTGGTGACCCCTGGTATAAATCTTAATTTAAAATGTCTTATCAAATAAAAATATCTAGTTAATTTCACTAGTTTTTAGTATTTGTTGTCTTAAATTTGGACAGCACTTTTTTTTGTTGCAGCGTTAGCATTAAAGCTACAGACACATAAAAAATGTTTTCTCATTAAGGCTGACTAAAAGTACTTTTAAACGGTCTCCATTCCATTCAAATGCTACTTTGGACAGCAGTAAATTGTTACGGCCTCCCGCGAGACTTTTTCGAAACTGGTTAAAAAAATATAAAACGGGACTCCCAGATATATTTCCTGTACAGTAAATGAATGTGGGGTTTTTTTTTAATTGCATCTGGCGACATCAAGTCATGCCGGCGATGACAAAAAGTGTTTTACGACGTGCAAAGTTGATGAAGGCGCCGGCAGTGTATCAGCTCTCCCTGGAATGGGATGAATTAATACGAATCGTAAACATGTATCGCAATATAACGAGCAGACGTTCATGCTTGGAGTCACTTAACGACGCCGAGTCGTCAATAAAGTCGAGAAAGTGAAGACAAAACAGCCGTGAAATTTACTTTTTTTTTTTCCCCTCTTTTGTAGGAGAATGATAAACGTCGAGTAGAACTTTTCCACATCCTTTCCATTATGAATTTATGACATCTTGTTCGGGACGTGCAGTTGGAGGTCTTCGTACGTTTACCGTTGCCGTATCGATTTCAGCGCCCCGTACGCCCGTGATTCACGCCGGCGAGATCAACATTTCCTCAACGTGGCACCGCGTCCTTGAGGAGCGGGGGCCCCCGTGCCGTGAAGTGACGTTTATGGCCCGCTGTTGTTTCAGATTGATGGCGGCCGGCGTGAGCGTGGACACGGTACGGAGGCGGTATTTACATGCAACGTATCGATCCGCCCGCTGGCCATCTTTAATTATCTACAAGGCAGAGTTGGAGTTATATGGGAGGCTTATACATCTATAAGCGCTAACAGCCACTATTGGAATCCCATAATATTTATTTCAAAAGGCCGCTTGTGTTATTGATAGGGAGATGATAATATTGTTGTCTGTGTAAAAAGTGATGTAGTGCAGGGCGTCCAAACACAAGCCTGTTGCAGACATGCCAGCACTAATACAAATGTCATAGACTCCAGCACTGGATGATATTGTAGTTATTACTGTGTGAATGTTATCTCTGCCATCTTGCTCATGTTTGTATTCCAGACCACGGCACACTTATTGTAAGTAAGCAACCGGTATAGAATTGTTTTTAGATGGAGGCCAAGAGCAGATAATTACAAAGCAACTGCTCCCTGGGATCCTGTCGGCCAAAGTGTGGCAGACGTGTAATTAGAAATCACCTCGCTCTGGAAAATCATTGGCAACTACGGCGGTGCCCCGCAGTTATAGCGCTGGCTAATTACCAGAAGATGACAATAATATACATTGATGTGGGAGAAGGAGGAGGGGGAGAAAGAAAAGGAGGAGGAGAAGGAAGGGGGAGGAAGAAAAAAAAAGATAAGACGAAAAATAAACAAAATGAGGAAAAGGAACAACTGAGAAAAGAAGGAAAATAAAGATGGTAAGAGAAGAGGGAAAAATGGGAAAAGAAGACAAAGGAGGAGAGGAGGAAGATGATTGAGGAGGAGGAGAATGGAATGGAGAAGAAGAAGAAGGAGGAGGGGGAGGAGGAGAAGAAGAAGAAGAAGAAGAAGAAGGAGAATAAGAAGGAGGCGAGGAGTAGAGGAAGAAGGAGAAAGAGACGGAGGAGGAGAAGAAGAAGGAGGAGAAGAAGAAGAAGAAGAAAGAGACAAATAAGGTGGGGTAGGAGGAGATGAAGGAAAATAAGAAGAAGGAGGAGAAAAAAGATGAAAGGAGAAGAAGAAGAAGAAGGAGGAGGAGAAGGAGAAGAAGAAGAAGGAGAATAAGAAAAATAAGAAGAAGAAGAAGGAGGCGAGGAGGAGAGGAAGAAGGAGAAAGAGACCGAGGAGGAGAAGAAGAGGGAGGAGAAGAAGAATAAAGAGACAAATAAGGTGGGGTAGGAGGAGAAGGAAAATAAGAAGGAGGAGAAAAAAGATGAAAGGAGAAGAAGAAAGAGATGGAGGAAAAGAAGGAGAAGAAGAAGAAGGAGAAGAAGAAGAAGAAGAAGGTGGCGAGGAGGAGAAAAAAGATGAAAGAAGAAGAAGAAGAAGGGGGCGAGGAGGAGAGGAAGAAGGAAACATAGAAGGAGGAGGAGAAGAAGGAGGAGAAGAAGAAAGAGACAAATAAGGTGGGGTAGCAGGAGAAGAAGGAAAATAAGAAGAAGGAGGAGAAAAAAGATGAAAGGAGAAGGAGGAGGAGAAAAAGGAGAAGAAAGAGAAGAAGAAGAAGAAGAAGAAGAAGAAGGAGAAGAAAAAGGAGAGTAAGAACAAAAAGAAGAAGAAGAAGAAGAAGAGGAAGAAGGAGAAGAAGAAGAAGAAGAAAGAGAAGAAGAAGAAGGCGAGGAGGAGAGGAAGAAGGAGAACGAGAAGGAGGAGGAGAAGAAGGAGAAGAAGAATAAGAAAAAGAAGGAGGAAGAGAAGAAGAAGGAGAATAAGAAGAAAAAGAAGAAGAAGAAGAAGAAGAAGAAGGGGGCGAGGAGGAGAGGAAGAAGGAAACAGAGAAGGAGGAGAAGAAGAAGAAGGAGGAGAAGAAGAAGAAGGGGACAAAGAAGGTGCAGGTAGGAAGAGAATAGGGAAAATAAGAAGGAGGAGAAAAATATGAAAGGAGAAGAAGGAGGAGGAGGAGGAAGAGAAGGAGAAGAAGAAGATGAAGAGGCAGAAGGAGAAGGGGAAGAAGAAGAACAAGAAGAAGAAAAAGAAGAAGCAGAAGGAGAAGAAGGAGGGGAGGAGGAGAAGAAGGAGAAAGAAAAGGAAGAAGAGAAAAAGAAGGAAGAAGAAGGAAGAGAAGAAGATGAAAGGAGAAGGAGGCTGAGCAGGAGAAGAAGAAGGAGAAGAAGGAGGAAGATGAGAAGAAGAACGAGAAGAAGGAGAAGGAGGATGAGCAGGAGATGAAGAAGGAGAAGAAGGAGGAAGAGGAGAAGAAGAAGGAGAAGGAGGAAAAGAAGAAGAAGGAGGAGAATAAGATGACAGGAGAAGGCGGAAGAGGAGAAGAAGGAGGAGGAGGACGAGGAGAATAAGAAGGAGAAGGATAAGAAGAAGATGGAAAATGAAAAGAACAAGGGGAGGAGAAGAAGGGGGAGGAGGAGAAGAAGACAAAGAATAAGAAGGAGAAGGGGAAGAAGGAGAAAGAGAATGAGGAGGAGAAGAAGAAGGAGGGGGAGAAGAAGGAAAAGAAGAAGGAGGAGAAGATGACGGGAGGAGGAGGAGGAACAGGAGAAGAAGAAGAAAAAAAAGAAGAAGGATGAGGAAGAGGAGGAGAAGAAGAAGGAGAAGAAGAATGAGGAGGAAAAGAAGGAGAAGAAGAAGAAAAAGAAGAACTAGGAGAATAGTAACAAGGCGGAGGAAAAGAAGAAGGAGAAGGAGGGGAAAAGGAAGAAGGAGGAGAGAAGGAGGAGAAGAGGAGGAGGAGGAGGAGGAGAAGAAGGAAAAGGAGGAGGAGGAGAAGGAGGAGGAGGAGACAGCAAAGTTGAGAGAGAGGAGCTGACAAAGAAGAAATAGTTGAGTGTGTGAGAGAAGACC
>NC_084733.1:74276026-74456026 GCF_033978785.1 Entelurus aequoreus | reverse complement strand
GCAACCTAAATCACTGTCACTAAAACTAAACTGAAATTTAAATTAATTTTAATTTATTTTTTACAAATAATGGGTCAGGTTAGGTTTTACTTATGGTCAACGTCAAAGTTCAGATAAAAAGCTGCTGTTTTTTCCGTATTTTATAACTCTCATGACACATCAGAACGGCACAGCTTCTTGTTCACTTGGCAACACTCGGAAAACACTGACGTAACACATTTTGTAGCCTGCATAATTGGGCCTTCAAAATAAAAGCACACAAGTAAAATACCTCGATTGCACCACAGGAAGTAATCCCTCCTAATGCTGCCGAATGAATACATGAATATTTGACTTGTTGAGCAGTGCGGGTTCCAGCGAACAGGAAGGACCTCCAGGGTGCTGCGCCTGATTAAAAAGCAGTCTCGGTCCGGCCAAGGCTCTTTGGCGAAGGTGCGTGTAGAGTCCTTTGCATCGCGGTGATCTCTCACACTCTTGCCTTTAGCTAAGTATCTCCTGCCTGAGGGATGGCTCTCACCGTAAACAAAGCCGTGCATGCCAATGAGTCCTGCAAACCTGGCAAGGTCTCAACCGGCGGCCGTTACAACCTCACCTGTGAGAGTGTGAAGGGTAGCGACGATAAATCAACATGTCAGCCAGCAGGGGGGGGGGGGGATTCTGTACTGTACATATAGGATAAGGTAAGGTAAGGTATGGGTACATGATGTACTGTACATACAATACAGTATAATGTATGGGTACATTATGTACTGTGCATACATTATAGTATAAGGTCTGAGTACATTATGTACTGTAACATACATTATTAGATACAGCTGCATGCTGAACACACCTTGGCGTAGTGGGAGCTCATGAATAAATGATATTAAACAAGTATGTTGTATTACAGTATCTGGAAGGGCTGTTGTTGTACAGAAGTTCAGTTTTTTGTGTTTATATTACAAAATAACCGAGTCATCAATCAACTGATCATTAAGGATTATGTGGCATTAATTGTCGAGTAACAGCCCTGTCCATCCAAGGTATAAAAATGTATCGTGTTTTTCGGCCTGTAAGGCGCACTTAAAATCCTTTCATTTTCTCAAAAATCGACAGTGCGCTTTATAACCCGGTGCGCCTAATGTACGAAATAATTCTGGTTGTGCTCACCGACCAGGAAGCAATTTTATTTGATGATAAGTGTGACCAGTAGATGGCAGTCACACATAAGAGATACGTGTGGACTGCAATATGACGCCAGTAAACAACACCAACACTTTAAATGTTCCATTGAAAATAAAGAACATTACACACGGCACTCAAAAATCTGTCAAAACGTTTAGTATGACTTTGAAGCCGCAACATTTGATGGATTGTCGGCCCATTACGGCTACCGTAGTCAGAGATACAAGTATTACTCTGGTGTCTGTATCAGTACCGCAAAATGGCACTCTGGAGGAGGGCGTGGCCTGCGGGCCTGCCGCGGAACGGGGTGTGCAAGGACAGACCTCGAAGACAGCGACAGGTGAGTAGATGGCCCAGGTGGACCTTGTTATCTAATCACCTGTCGCCTTTATTAGCAGCAGCCGGAACGAGACACGGCAGTTGGAGTGGGAGCCAGAGAAAGAGAGACACGGACTGAGGGAAAGACAATTGGCTGGAAAGCAAAAGCCGACCACTATTTATGAAAATAAAACAGTGTCGTACCCTGAAATCCGGGCTCTCGTGGCAGTGTGTGGTGGTCTGCAGAACCCACTAGAGGGCAACCTCTACAGGCACCCATTAGCAGACATATTATCTGGCGTTTTGTTTTGCAATATTATGCAAAACCAACTTTTCTTACCTTCTGGTACCTGCTGATGTGTATTTGAGATCTGCATAAATCCTGGAAATTTGTGCAAGTCCGCCACTGTAGTCTGTGCCGATGCCATAGTCGATAATCTTCTTCTTTTTCACTATCTTCTTGTTATGGGACTTTCACCCTCTGCTGTTGCCATTTCTAATATAAAGTAGCGCAAAGTTCCAACTTAAATCTCGCTATGGAAGCGCTAAAAACTACCAGTGTAGTGAGTTTATATAATTCACCCAAGGAACTTTAGTTATTAGTTCCGGTCAGACGGTTTTTCACGGAACACATTTCTAGCGTTGTTATTGCACTAGTGAGCCACGGATGAGGAGATGTGCTCCGTTATTGATTTAAGTAAAGTCTGAATGTCATTAAAACAGTTAGCTCCATCTTTTGACACTCCTTCCACTCCCCATGACAGGGAAAAGATGTCGAAGGTGAGCCACGTGAATAAGACCGCCCACAAAACAGCGAATCCTGAAGTGACTGTCAGAAAGCGGCTTGAAGATGATCTGTAAAACATCATCTATTTAACATTTTGACCAAAGAACCACCATTACATGTTATGTAGACCACAAGAAAGTGTTTTACATTTAGAAAAAAAATCATAATATGACTCCGTTAATGCGCCCTGTGATCCGGTGCGCCTTTTGTATGAAAATAGACCTGAATAACCCGCTCATTGGCAGTGCGCTTTATAATCCAGTGCGCCCTATGGTCCAGAAAATATCAGTGGCGTGCGGTGAGGTTAATGTCTGGTGAGGCACTGCATCATCACAGTCAGATTTACAAACATATGAACCCTAAATAGTATCTTATTCACCATGTGATTGGCAGCACTTAACGGGTTATGTTTAAAAGCTCATACCAGCATTCTTTACACAACTGTAGCACACAAAAAAGCACATTTAATAAAAAAAACATTATTATGGTCTTACCTTTCTTGCTGGACATCCACACAGCCAGCCTTTGCGTGTGTACCACGCCGTTTGAAAAGAACGGGTTTTCTGTCCCGAAGTCAAAAGCAAACCTTTTAGCTCCGGCGTTGGTATACCTTTAATTATTACCTCCTGCTTCGATTGAAAGTCCAGTTTAGAAAACTGTTTTATTTTACATATGTAATTAAGGCTGCAGCTAACGATTATTTTTCTACCGATTAATCTATAGATAATTTTTTCGATTAATCTATAGATTATTTTTCCTTTTACCGATAATTTTTTTATTCAAAATGAAGATGAAAAAATAAATGTAGGCCCGTTTTTTCAAAAGGCATGGCTTTTATTTACAAAAAAAAAGAAGTATGGCCACTCAGTCAACATTGACAACAACATGACTAAATATTCTGTAACAATGTAAACATTTAAAACTTTTAACATTTAACAAAATTAAAAGTAGCTTATTTGCTTTTTAATGTGCAAATATAAAAGTCAACATCCAGTGCAAATCTTAATATTCTGCAATAGTATAAGCATTTCAAAAGTAAAAGTATTGCTTATTTTTGCTTTAAAATGTGCAAAAATAAAGATAAACATCCAATACAAAAAAGTGCAAAACGAAATATTCTGTAACAACAGTGTAAACATTTCAACAAAAGTGAAAGTATTGCTTATTTGCTAAAATGTGCAAAAATAAAGATAAACATCCAATACAAAAAAGTGCCAATCTAAATATTCTGGAGCACTGTAAACATTAAGTATTGCTTTTAAAATGTGCAAAATAAACATCCAGTCCAACAGAGTACACAATAACCAATTCTACTCATTCCAGTGAGTGACTAACAGTTGTAATGAAGAAAGGTTAGCATGTGTACATGCTCTGGTTCTTTTCTTGTTTACAATATTCCCAGCAGCTGAAAATAGGCGCTCAGAAGGGGTCGATGTGGCTGGAACTGAGAGGTAATTAGCCTTCACCTCAAGCCAGGACTGCGAGTGAGCTGAGCTGCAGTTTATATTTCTAGAAGGTCAACGGGCTCATAGTGATGTTACTAGTAGTTGACTGGGAGGTGTTTATTATCATTTGGGGAGAGTCCGCTGCCTAATGCTCACCTGCTAAACACCTATCTGCTCCACGCTGAAGCGCTGACTACATGCGCTCTGAATACACACTGCTGATTGGCTGATAATGCTTCGTGTGTACCAATCAGATGGTTGTGTGGGTGGGACAATGCTGCGTGTGTACCAATCAGATGGTTGTGTGGGTGGGACAATGCTGCGTGCTGAGTCAGAGGCAGAGGAGCGAAGCAGCTTGTTAAGACTTTAGCAGATAAAGTTAGCTTTAGCTTAGAAACTCGTTCTGTACACCCCCGTGCCGAACCGAAAGCCCAGTACCGAAACGGTTCAATACAAAACACGTACCGTTACACCCCTAGCAGATACAAATGACACATTCATGTTTTTGTGTAATGATGACAACGTATACTCGCGCGGACGATTGACTAGTTGATGGTTTTCTTTTCAAATGTTCGTTCATAGCCGTTGTGCTGCTATGATAGGCCATTTCCGCTCGACACAGTGTGCATACAACAACATTATTAGGCCGTTTATTGAAATACTCCCACACTTTTGACCACTTTTGGCATGCTTTTCCCCCTCGCTCGCATCGTCTGCTTTGCGGTCCGCCATGACGGTAGTGTGACGTAAATATGCGACGCGTCGACGCACAAAAACGGTGTCGACGTATTTACGTAACCGATGACGTCATTTCAGCCTTATATGTAATCGTCCATGTTTTTAATAAAAGTCCAGGCGAGAGGAAATAAACTACTAATTGACTTGCAAACTTTTTTTTTTTTTTTTTTCTTCTTCTGCGGCCGAGGAATGATCTCTGGGATCACTACCGCCCTCTACCACCAGGAGGCCGGATAACTGCGAGCCTCAACCAGTACGTCTTTTGCAGTAGATTTATGAATGCTCACAAGAAATACGTTACACACATACAGTTGTTGACAAAATACACTGTACATTATATACCTCAGCTAACTAAACTATGCCATAGTTTAGTTAGCTGATATAATTCATATAGCAATACAGTCTCACTGCACAGCAGCTCAGCAGTTAGCCGAGTCATTGTGCACAATCCATGTTGAGGCACAAATCAGTGACGTGCCTCAACTGGCTGCTGATCACCGCACCGTCTCTTCTCAGTATTTGAACGGCAAATGTGAAAATAAAAATAAAAATAATCTAAAACTGGTGAAGTTAAATGGAAAATAACTTTAGTATAATCACTGGATACATATAACAATTTAATTTATTTTTTTTTCTTTTTACATTTTTTTTCTTTCCATGATGGCAGGTGAGGCCCCGCCTCCCCTGCCTCTAGTGACTGCACGCCACTGGAAAATATGGTATATTGAACAAATATTATAAGATTCATAACTACAACTTCCCGTTTGAATCTTATTCTTGAAAATATAACACATTTTTCTCAAGATACTGTAGTAAGACATGTTGTGTATTAAAACACTTTACCAACCAATGTTATACATTTATACGCGCCCAAAATATAATTTTTTTCATAATGTTAAAACGTTATTGTAGAGGTTTCTCTCCTCCGGGTTCTTCAGACCACCAAGCACTGACATGACAGTATTGTCCAGGTTTACAATACTGTTTACTTTCCAATAAATTGTCTTTAATGTGCTTTTCAGCAATTGTCTTTGTGTTTGTATGTCTCGCTCTCGCTCGTGCTCCAACTCCAACCCCTCTCTCCTCCCCGGCTTCTGCCTTTTAACACAGTGACAGGTGATTAGATAAGCAGGCCCAGGTGGGCCATCTACGCACCTGTCGCTGATCTCGAAGCCGGTCCTGGCACACCCCGCTTCGCTGCAGGTCCGCAGGCCACGCCCCCCTCCATAGTTATACTATGACTTTTAATTTGTCACATCACAATTGTATTCTTGTAACAATGATGTATACTTCAATTTTTAATTCACAACTTCACACTCGTAATTAGGACATGTTTATAAGTGTTCAAGTGTGTATTACAAGTGTACTTTTTGTTCTTCTCTCTGTACAGTACACTCACAGATTTACAGATCACTCTCTTCTCATTAGTACGACTATGACTTGGGATATTAAGACATGATTCTTGTAATATTTTCACTGTATTATTATGAATATAGCTAGTCTTATTATATAGTGCATTATTTCTTGAAATAATACGCCCCTATAACTGCATAATTCAGACGTTTTTCATCTCCGGCTCTAACTGCTTTAGTAAAACGGAATACAAACTCAGCAGAAAAAAAGACAGTAGAGAGTAAGCCGAGAGTAACTTTCATCAAAACATGTCTAGACACCTTCTCATACCATAATTCCGGCTTCACAATAATAGCCCTCTGGTCTAACCACAAAGACATAGTGAAAAATGGTCTTACATTACGATCATGCTTGGCAAAGGTGTTTTGTAATGTAATCTGTGATATTTTTACCTAAATAAATGTTTATAGCAAATTAAAATAAGGTGTTTAATAATTTATAAATAACCTGTTCTGGTTGATAGTCCGCAATTACAGAATGTTTAGCAAGCTGAATATTACATTTTATTAATAAGTAGAGAAGGTTAAAACATTACCATGCAGAGATATGAATATCATTAACTTGTACAACATGGAATGTACAGAATATCATACATTTATTCAGGTAGAAATATCACAGATTACAATACCAAACATCTTTGACAATCAAACCATGATGGTAATAATATACATTTTGTGTTATTAATGTGGGAAACTGGTATCAAAATATGGCAGTGTAGCTCCTCTTTTCTGAATGCAAGTGCTCTTACAGCAGGAATACAAATTCTGTATTCCTATAAATTACAAAATCTGGCAAGACACCATGTAATTGTTTTTATTCTCATTAAATGTGTGTTTGTCCTTTTTGTTTTAAGCTGTTTAAAAAAGCATACTGTTTTAAAAAACTACAAATGTTCCAGTCATGGTAATGAAAACTTGAAAATGATCCGTGTAGGGTATACTTATTAATGACAAAAAATGTAACTTTAATTTTGAGTTAACTATGAACAAATTAATCTTGATTAACTAGTTTAATTGTTTGACAGCCCTAATTATGTTTTCAATACAATGATGTTTTTATTTTTACATCATTAATCTTTTCTTGGTAATTAAATATTTTTTCTCATAATAATACGCCTTTTTCTGATAATACTATGATTAAGTAATGCATTTATTTAAAATTAAACAGCTCTCTTGTAATATTATTTAAATCTTATAAAACAATTACTCTCGGAATATTAGGACTAATATTTTGTATACAATTGTTCTTTTTTTCGTCCTAATATTGCCTTTATTTTCAAAATATTACAACAAATAGGCTTTAACATTATTCTCAGAAAATGACAGCTTTGTCGTGAATTACAATTTTATTTTTGTAAAATTACAACTTCATTCTCTCATTTATTCTTTCTACTTATTTTTTACAAAGTACACATTTTTCACTCGATTAACAATTCACCTTCAAATAAAAAATATTATTTTACATTATTCTTGTAACCTTTACACTCTCCAAATTACATATTTTTTTCGTAATATTATGACTTTAAACTAACAAAATTCTGCTTTGACTATAATAATAATGACTTTATACTTGCAAATTTACACCCTTTTTTCACCAAATATTACGACTTTAAACTCACAAAACTGTGACATTAATGTCGTTATATTATGTTTGCGAATGTTCAGCTTTTTCGTAGTATTACGACTTTTCTATTTACAAAATTGTGACTTGATTGCCGTAATATAACAACGTTATACTCTCTTACTTACACCACTTTAAAAATATTACGAGTTTTATATGCACACAATTGTGACTTATTCTAACATTATACTTGCAAAATGACATCTTTTTTTCTTTTAAGTATATTACATAATGTTATACTTATAAAAGCAGGTTTGTTTTTTTTAACAATAAGTATTTATTTTGTATTGCTATAATTAGTCATATTTCTCGTAAAATATTTATTTCTTACAATTGTATGAACTTTTCCGTACAATAACTAACCTTTTTTTACAATGTTCTTGCTGCAAAACCAGGACTCTATTTTTGCGGTAATTATTACAACAATATATACACACGTATAACTTTTGTCACGTTTATAGTTGCAAAAATAATATTATTGTAATGCAACCACTTTTTACCTGGAAATTCTGACGACTTTAGGGCCGATTATGTTAAAAAAAACAACAACAACAAAACAAACATGAAAATCAAACAAACAGACTTATACATAAAAGTTCACTTTCTTTCCTGAGCGTGGCCACCGCTGCTGCTCACTGCTCCCCTCACCTCCCAGGGGGTCGAACAAGGGGATGGGTCAAATGCAGAGGTTAACTTCACCACACCTAGTATGCGTGTGATTATCAGTGGTACTTTAACTTTAAATTTCTTTTCTTTTTTTAATTCCCACAGATATTTGCTTTTAGAACGGGGCGAGGAGCAATACATACTTTCATTTATTGCTGTACAGGAGCAATAAATACTTTCATATCAGATTCTGCAAAAGTCTCTTAGTTAAATTTTGTCGCACATCGCTTGTTTGTAAACAAGTATCGAGAAAGGTCTGATTAATGGCTAACTATAGCAACAGAGTGCCTAAGTTGGCAACACTGATCCCTCCTGCTTTGTCTTCTTATTCTCTGGCAGACCAGGTTGTTTGTAATGTGTTTATGAGCAAGTGCAGACAGGGGCATGGGTTTCACCAGTCTTAAAAACAAAGTATGCATTACTGTCGTTCATCATATCTATATACTGGATATATGTTACATGTACTTTAATAGAAAAACAAACCCTGAAGAAATGTCAAATGTGGGAGTATTATTGTCATTTAATCAATGGACCATCAGCTGTCTAAAACCAAGGCCAATGTTTAATTTGCAAGCGGAATGAGATGAACTTTGTGTGACAGCAGGTCATTTTGCACCTGGAATGGAAATGTCTGATGTGCAACGTACGAGACGGACATTATAAGCGTTTACTTTGTCTTTTACCAGGGAACACAAATTGGAGACATCAATTACAACCAAATATCTGCATGATTTTTAAGGTTCCGTTCACAACTGTAGTTCCGTACTTTAATCCTGACTAAAACATTTAATTTAAAAAAAATAAAATAAAATAAAAAAAAAAATATATATATATATATATATATATTTGGTGCCATCTTTTGCTTGGTTAGCTTGGCATTAGCATAGTTAGCATTAGCATTGATCAAAGAAACATACTGTATATGTATAAAGTAAGGACTTAATTGGGTAGCATTTGTGTTCTAACTTAAAAAGCATATATATATATATATATATATATATATATATATATATATATATATATATATATATATATATATATATATATATATATATATATAAATAAATAAATAAATGTTTTATTTCCCCTCGGGGATTAAAAAAATATTTCTGATTCTGATATATAATTTTTTTTTTTTTTTTTTTTTTTTAAATATATATATATATATATATATATATATATATATATATATATATATATATATATATATATATATATATTTATTTTTTTTATTTTTTTTTTTATTTATTTATTTATTTATTTTTTTTTTTTGTATCCTAGACTTTACAAAATGCTTCTAAAATATACTTTGAAAGACCGGCAATGACATGTTTTTTTTATGTTTATTTTTTTGCTGCCATTGTAACTCTAGACCATGTCTTTAATCTGGGTGACGTTCATGTTTCAATCAATCAATCAATCAATGTTTACTTATATAGCCCTAAATCCCGAGTGTGTCAAAGGGCTGCACAAGCCACAACGATTTTGCAATTTGGGCTCAAGTGAACCAAACCGGTGGGATAATATTCACCCTGGACCAAATGAGCCGTATTAGCAGAGCAAACGCTTCAGACTTCCTGGTGTGAAGTGTGAGACAACGTGTGAAATATTGCAAACATTACTGATGTTTCAAATGCAATGTTCAGAAAATTACTTTTGAAAAGTAATTAATTACAGTTAGTCGTTAATTTCCCCCAAAATTATTTGAAATACTAACAGAATTACTGTTTGATAAATGTAATTAATTACTAGAGAAAGTATTTTTGGCGATGTTTTAAAAAAACAAAATAAAGTGACGTTTCATGAGAGCAGAGTGAGCGCCTTTAAAAGGCGATGCCCGTTGCCAAGTGACGTACGACGTCAGTGACTATGTGCTTAGAGCAGCATTATAGCTTAACTATTTCTCAGCTTAGCAACGGCTGTTTGCCGGCAGTGATGGCAGCTCTGTTGAGTCTTTTCACTGGATTGAGGTAGCATCCACCCCACTCTGCGCACCATGAATTGATTTACGTGGACTTAAACAAGTTGAAAAACTTATTCGGGTCTTACCATTTAGTGGTCAATTGTACGGAATATGTACTGTACTGTGCAATCTACTAATAAAAGCTTCAATCAATCAATCAAAACCTCACTGATAGTCCCTCCCAGTCTCCTCCTCTCTGGAAGTGCACAAAATCGCGCACGAGAGCCGTGCGTGCACACACATAGGTTGTTGACAGTCTAAATTTGCATGGAAGGATCCTCTAGTTCGTATTTTGTGGCAGACTATCGGTAACACACGTGGCCAAACTAAAGGATACACACAAAATATAGGAACATGGAACCTGTCTAGAAGGAAAATAGTCACCTGCGGCCTCCATTTTCAATACGCCGAACCAATATTCATTCGAGTTTTGGCTCCTCTTTGGGGTTTTTTTCCAGACGTACAGAGTCTCTTTTCTTCCTCCGATTTCTTCTTTTTGGGTGTTTTTTAGCAGTATATGCTGTAACAGCAAGCGCACGTATTGCGATCTTTCCAGGTGGGTGTATGTATGGCATCCATGCTTTACTAAAAAAAAATGTGCGGTGTGCATACGCTTCACTATACATCGCCTCAGGCAATGAGGAGGTTCCTTCGTGAGCTCTGCTCACCCCTCCTTTCTCTAAATCCTGTGGTTGGATCTGGAGGAGTTGACCGCTAGGAGAACAAATGATTTTGTCTTCCGGGGTTTTATTTACTAAAATACTTCATTATAAGGCACTAACAGATGTACAATTTTTCCAGAAATGATTACTCTTGCAATATACTGTATGTTGTTAGTATGATTTTTTATTTAGTTAATTAATATAATTTAAGTACCCCAGCTTTAATAAAGGGATTGAATGTGCTTTGATGGCTGTAGTCTCCTTGTCCACAAGCGGGTATTGTAGAATTGCAAGCTTGTCACTACAATTATTGATTTGGTGTTCGTTATTTCCTCGTAGTAGTTTTTATGTGTGCAGGTGTACCAGCCAAACACCTCATTTAACTTGGTATGTGACACATGCTAACTGTTACCATGCTAACTTTTTTACAAAACCCCAAACCAGTGAAGTTGGCACGTTGTGTAAATCGTAAATATAAACAGAATACAATGATTTGCAAATCCTTTTCAACCTATATTCAATTGAATAGACTGCAAAGACAAGATACATAACGTTGGAATTTGTAAACGTTGTTATTTTTTGCAAATATTAGCTCATTTGGAATTGGATGCCTGCAAAATGTTTTAAAAAAAAGCTGGCACAAGTGGCAAAAAAGACTGAGAAAGTGGAGGAATGCTCATCAAACACTTATTTGGAACATCCCACAGGCGAACAGGCTAATTGGGAACAGGTGGGTGCCATGATTGGGTATAAAAACAGCTTCCATGAAATGCTCAGTCGTTCACAAACAAGAATGGGGCGAGGGTCACCACTTTGTGAACAAATGCGTGAGCAAATTGTCGAAAACTTTAAGAACAACATTTCTCAACCAGCTATTGCAAGGAATTTAGGGATTTCACCATCTACGGTCCGTAATGTTCTCCTTTCTCTAAATCCTGTGGTTGGATCTGGAGGGGTTGACCGCCAGGAAAACAAATTGTTTTGTCTTCCGGGGTTTTATTTACTAAAATACTTCATCATAAGGCACAAATACTGTATGATGCTAATATGTTTGTTTTTTTTCTAGTTAAATATTATAACTTAGGTACACCAGCTTTAATAAAGAGATTGAATGTGCTTTGATGGCTGTAGTCTCCTTGTCCACAAGTATTTAATTGCAAGCTTGTCACTACAATTATTGATTTTGGTGTTCGTTATTTCCTCGTAGTAGTTTGCATGTGTGTAGGTGTACTTACACGTGTGTTGTTTGCTGTGTGATGTTGCCTCCTTCTATTTGACATCAAGTTAATTCAGTGCAACGCCACTTGTTGCTTTCATTGGTGAAAAGTTCTGACGTTGTCTTGTTGACTTGCGACCACGTCAAAAAAGGCGTGTCACGTTACGTTCTGTGTGTCACTTTAAGAAAAAAACGTGCAGCTAACACAGCTGCGGTGTAACTTTACCGCAAAAAGCCAAACTGTGTTCATCTTGAAGTGCTGAATCAAGTCAAAAGATTGGCATGTTTGAACTAATTTGAACTAAG
Source organism: Entelurus aequoreus (assembly GCF_033978785.1). Lineage (NCBI taxonomy): Eukaryota > Metazoa > Chordata > Actinopteri > Syngnathiformes > Syngnathidae > Entelurus > Entelurus aequoreus. The sequence continues at coordinate 74,443,728 of NC_084733.1, read as the reverse complement.
AAAAATCCATCCATCCATTTTCTACCGCTTTTCCTTTTTCAGGGTCGCGGGGGGTCCTGGAGCCAATGTTTTTTTTAAATCAAATCACCAAATAAGGTAAACGTTTTTCTGACTATTGTGAGAGTCCTCTCAGTTTACTAGTTTATCCTCCAAAACAGGAGGAAGTAAAAACAATAGCAATACCAGCGCTGGAGGGAGTGAGTCAAGCCATCTTAAGGTGGGACCGGTTTTTTGAAAAGGTTGCCCGTCTCTCATGCTTTTGTCCCCCTTGTTTGTCACGCTTGGCATGAATCGAAACTGAAAGTTAAAGGCCTACTGAAATGATTTTTTTTTTATTTAAATGGGGATAGCAGATCCATTCTATGTGTCATACTTGATCATTTTGCGATATTGCCATATTTTTGCTGAAAGGATTTAGTAGAGAACAACGACGATAAAGTGATAAAAAAAGCCTTGCCTGTACCGGAAGTAGCGTGACGTCACAGGCTGAAGGGCTCCTCACATTTCCCCATTGTTTACACCAGCAGCGAGAGCGATTCGGACTGAGAAAGTGACGATTACTCCATTAATTTGAGCCAGGATGAAAGATTTGTGGATGAGGAACGTGAGAGTGAAGGACTAGAGTGCAGTGCAGGACGCATCTTTTTTCGCTCTGACCGTAACTTAGGTACAAGGGCTCATTGGATTCCACACTTTCTCCTTTTTCTATTGTGGATCACGGATTTGTATTTCAAACCACCTCGGATACTATATCCTCTTGAAAATGAGAGTCGAGAACGCGAAATGGACATTCACAGTGACTTTTATCTCCACGACAATACATCGGCGAAGCACTTTAGCTACGGAGCTAACGTGATAGCATCGGGCTTAACTGCAGATAGAAACAGAAGAAATAAACCCCTGACTGGAAGGATAGACAGAAAATCAACAATACTATTAAACCGTGGACCTGTAACTACACGGTTAATGCTTTCCAGCCTGGCGAAGCTTAACAATGCTGTTGCTAACGACGCCATTGAAGCTAACTTAGCAACGGGACCTCACAGAGCTATGCTAAAAACATTAGCTATCCACCTACGCCAGCCAGCCCTCATCTGCTCATCAACACCCGTGCTCACCTACGTTCCAGCGATCGACAGAGCGACGAAGGACTTCACCCGATCATCAATGCGGTCGGCGGCTAGCGTCGTATAGCGCGTCTGCTATCCAAGTCAGAGTCCTCCTGGTTGTGTTGCTGCAGCCAGCCGCTAATACACCGATCCCACCTACAACTTTCTTCTTTGCAGTCTTCATTGTTCATTAAACAAATTGCAAAAGATTCACCAACACAGATGTCCAGAATACTGTGGAATTTTGACATGAAAACCAAGCTTTTTGTATTGGATACAATGTGTCCGAATACTTCCGTTTCAGCGATTGACGTCACGCGCAAACGTCATCATACATAGAAGTTTTCAACCGGAAGTTTCGCGGGAAATTTAAAATGTCACTTTATAAGTTAACCCGGCCGTATTGGCATGTGTTGCAATGTTAAGATTTCCTCATTGATATATAAACTATCAGACTGCGTGGTCGGTAGTAGTGGGTTTCAGTAGGCCTTTAACTTGGCGCGTATACAAATTGTCCTCCAACCTCTCTCTCAGGGCTGGTACTTCCTGATACCATTAATTATAATATATATGAATGCACAGATAAAAACGTAGGGCGCATGCACTGCGTTTAGAACCAAGGTAGTCATTTCTGAGACGTTCCATTTTGCCCAACTTGAGGAAAAACATCCCCTTAACACTCCGTTCATTTTATTTTCAGGTCAAACGTGGCGACTTTGTTCATCCAGCAGGGGAGCTTATAATGAAACACCAATACAGTATAGGGGCGGCGTAAATACGGCTGGTGAGTGTGGCACGCGCTCGCTGAGGCATCATTTACCCAACAGTAGCGAATACCTAACTTTAAACGACAACGTTTGAACCCTGCGATGTCATCACTAAACAGGAATGTTTCCTCTTTTTTTTTTTTGGTAAGAAGAAGAAGAAAAAAAAGTAATGATCTCGTCGCGGCCCCTAAACGTTCCCGTCAGTCGTCGGCGGGCTCCGAGGCGCCTTTTGATCCGCGAGCAACATCAATTCACCTGCTGTCCCAGTTTTGCGTGCGCTGTTAACGTCTGCTTTAAGCGTGGGGCACAGCTGCGCGGCGGAGGGAGAGGGGGAGTGGTTCAATGAGCCGTAAATGGGAGGAGGAAGGATACTCCATTAACACAATGTTTGCTTCCTCGCCTTCCCGGCCGGCGAATCGCTTTCGGGCTGTCGACTTTTGTTTAGAAAGTAGTTTGGCAAACTTGAAGTGTTTTTCTTTGTGTGCCTCGTTCTTTCTCTACACGCACTTGACAGTTTTAGGTCAGAAATATTCCCTGGCTTTGGTGATTTTTTGGAACTTGACACTTACTTCTGTTTACGCCAGACACATCTCGACCAGGGTCTACCTCCCAGTAATAGTACACATTTTATACCGCTTGTCCCTTTCGATCCTCTTTAAAAAAAATTTAAAAAAAATCCTGAATCCAGACAGTGATGACAGTTTGCTTTATTTGTCTGTCGCTTCCAAACGGGCTGCAAGAGGGTTCACTCTTTGCACCCGAGTGGACCCTCTTGTAAGTCATCCCCTCTTCTTGTTTACCACAGAAGTTTAGCCTCGAGTTTTCCTTTTTCCCAAATGACCAGTTTTCAACAATTCCCACATTTCTCAGCCCATTCGAAACCTTTCCACCACTCACCTTGGACAACCAAACTACCATTTTCCAAGGTCAAACAAATTCCAGGAATTCCTGATTTTCCAAAACCAAATTTTTTACCCCTTCCAGGAAAGTTTTCTCAGTCCACATTTTCCAACCGTTTTTGACCATTCCACCTTCAAAACATTCTTTGTAGTTGTGACAACAAACGCTTCCATTTTTTTTTTGCCCGTACAAATTCCCGGTTTTCCCAAAATTCCAGGAATTCCGAGATACCAATTCAAATTCAAACAGTTGCTTTGTCAACATTTTTCATCTGTTTTGAAAAATTGTCCTGAATTCTCAAAATGTTGCGCCATTTATTACTCAAATCCACACACTCTACCCAAATTCCCGGTTTTCCCTGAATTTGCAGGAATTTTATACCCATTAACAATGAATGGGAAATATACAATCAACTACATATCCCACATTTCTCAACCGATTTGAACCGTTCCACCATCCACACACCCCCACTCACCTTGGACAACCAAACTACCATTTTCCAAGGTCAAACAAATTCCAGGAATTCCTGGTTTTCCAAAACCAAATTTTTTACCTCTTCCAGGAAAGTTTTCTCAGTCCACATTTTCCAACCGTTTTTGACCATTCCACCTTCAAAACATTCTTTGTAGTTGTGACAACAAACGCTTCCATTTTTTTTTTGCCCGTACAAATTCCCGGTTTTCCCAAAATTCCAGGAATTCCGAGATACCAATTCAAATTCAAACAGTTGCTTTGTCAACATTTTTCATCTGTTTTGAAAAATTGTCCTGAATTCTCAAAATGTTGCGCCATTTATTACTCAAATCCACACACTCTACCCAAATTCCCGGTTTTCCCTGAATTTGCAGGAATTTTATACCCATTAACAATGAATGGGAAATATACAATCAACTACATACCCCACATTTCTCAACCGATTTGAACCGTTCCACCATCCACACACCCCCACTCACCTTGGACAACCAAACTACCATTTTCCAAGGTCAAACAAATTCCAGGAATTCCTGGTTTTCCAAAACCACATTTTTTACCCCTTTCAGGAAAGTTTTCTCAGTCCACATTTTCCAACCGTTTTTGACCATTCCACCTTCAAAACATTCTTTGTAGTTGTGACAACAAACGCTTCCATTTTTTTTTTGCCCGTACAAATTCCCGGTTTTCCCAAAATTCCAGGAATTCCGAGATACCAATTCAAATTCAAACAGTTGCTTTGTCAACATTTTTCATCTGTTTTGAGAAATTGTCCTGAATTCTCAAAATGTTGCGCCATTTATTACTCAAATCCACACACTCTACCCAAATTCCCGGTTTTCCCTGAATTTGCAGGAATTTTATACCCATTAACAATGAATGGGAAATATACAATCAACTACATATCCCACATTTCTCAACCGATTTGAACCGTTCCACCATCCACACACCCCCACTCACCTTGGACAATCAAACTACCATTTTCCAAGGTCAAACTAATTCCAGGAATTCCTGGTTTTCCAAAACCCTATTTTTTTACCTCTTCCTGGAAAGTTTTCACAGTCCACATTTTCCACCTTCAAAACATTCCTCAGAGTTGTGACAACAAACGCTTCCATTTTTTTTCCCCCGTGCAAATTTCCCAAAATTCCAGGAATTCCAAAATCCATCCATCCATCCATTTTCTACCGCTTATTCCCTTCGGGGTCGCGGGGGGCACTGGAGCCTATCTTAGCTACAATCGGGCGGAAGGCGGGGTACACCCTGGACAAGTCGCCAGCTCATCACATCTCATCGGTATTTCAACAATTCCGAAATACCAATTCAAATTCAAACTGCTGCTACGTCAACATTTTTCATCTGTTATGAAAAATTGTCCTGAATTCTCAAAATGTTGCGCCATTTCTTGCCCAAATCCACACACTCTACTCAACCCTTATATCGAACGAAAAACATGTTTTCCCTTTCCCCAAATTCCCGGTCTCTTCCTGGAAAGTTTTCACAGTCTACATGTTCCAACCATTTTTGCCCATTCCACCTTCAAAACATTTCTCGTGACAACAAACGCTACCATTTTTTTTCGTACAAATTTTTCCAAAATTCCAGGAATTCAAACTGTTATTACGTCAACATTTTTCAACTAGTACTCAACCCATATATTGAACATAAAACATGTTTTCCCTTTCCCCAAATTCCCGGTTTTCCCTGAATTTACAGGAATTTTCTCCCCATTGACAATGAATGGGAAATATACAATCGACTGCATATCCCGCATTTCTCATCCGATTTGAAGCGTTCCAACATCCACACAGTATTAAAATGTTGAGCTCAATCAGAACATGCAGGATACCATTTTTTTGTCTTCAGAAATATCCCATATTACCTGGAATTTTAGGTTCGACTGGATATTTTTTCCTATCAAAAAGGAATGGGCCATTTTTCAAACTCGCACAATTCCCACATTTCTCAGCCCATTCGAAACCGTTCCACCATCCACACACCCCCACTCACCTTAGACAATCAAACTACCATTTTCCAAGGTCAAACTAATTCCAGGAATTCCCGGTTTTACCAAGCCCTATTTTCACCTCTTCCTGGAAAGTTTTCACAGTTCACATTTTCCAACCATTTTTGACCATTCCACCCTCAAAAATTCCTTGTGGTTTTGACAACAAACGCTCCCATTTTTTCCCCCGTACGAATTCCCGGTTTTCCCAAAATTCTAAGAATTCCGAAATACCAATTCAAATTCAAACTGTTACTACGTCAACATTTTTCAACTGTTTTGAAAAATGGTCCTGAATTCTCAAAATGTTGCGCCATTTCTTACCCAAATCCACATACTCTACTCAACCCATATATCAAACGTAAAACATGTTTTCTCTTTCCCCAAATTCCCAGTTTTCCCCAAATTTTCAGGAATTTTCTCCCCATTGACAATGAATGGGAAATATACAATCGACTGCATATCCCACATTTCTCAACCGATTTGAACCGTTCCAACATCCATACAGTATTAAAATCAGAACATGCAGGATACCATGTTTTGTCATCAGAAATATCCCATATTACCAGGAATTCTAGGTTTGACGGGACATGTCAAAGTGTAAGAAGTGTAAGTGTAACATGTTTTCCTATCAAAAAGGAATGGGCCATTGTTCAAACTAGCACAATTCCCACATTTCTCAGCCCTTTTGAAACCGTTCCACCATCCACACACCCCCACTCACCTTGAACAACCAAACTACCATTTTCCAAAGTCATAAAAATTCCAGGAATTCCTAGTTTTCAAAAACCCAATTTTTTACCTCTTCCTGGAAAGTTTTCCCAGTCCACATTTTCCAACCGTTTTTGACCATTCCACCTTCAAAACATTCCTCGTATTTGTGACAACAAACGCTTCCATTTTTTCTTCCCCGTACAAATTCCCGGTTTTCCCAAAATCCCAGGAATTCCGAAATACCAATTCAAATTCAAACTGTTGCTACGTCAACATTTTTCATCTGTTTTGAAAAATTCTCCTGAATTCTCAAAATGTTGCGCCATTTTACCCAAATCCACACACTCTATTCAACCCATATATCGAACATAAAACATGTTTTCCCTTTCCCAAAATTCCCGATTTTCCCTGAATTTGCAGGAATTTTCTCCCCATTGACAACGAATGGGAAATATACAATCAACTACATATCCCACATTTCTCAACCGATTTGAACCGTTACATGGTATGTATCTACATGTTATGTATTTACATATTATGTTTCTACATATTATGTATCGACATGTTATGTATCTACACGGTATGTATCTACATATTATGTATCTACATATTATGTATCAACATATTATGTATCTACATGTTATGTATCTACATGGTATGTATCTATATATTTTGTATCAACATAGTATGTATCTACATGTTATGTAACTACATGTTATGTAACTACATGTTATGTATTTACATATTATGTATCTACATATTATGTATCTACATGTTATGTATCTACATATCTTGTATATACATGTGCACAACAGGGGAGCTGTTAACTATGTTAAGAGAGTAGCGTGTGTGTGTGTGTTTGTGAGAATGGTAACGTGTTGTCTGAGTGACGTCAGTGAGTGAGTGGATGAGTAAAGAGAGGGGTAACGCATGCACTGCACAGTAGAGTGATGAACTGGTCCGGTTGTGTCCTGCAAAACTAATAATAAAGCAACCAGATTGTCACAAATGTCGGCCTTGAATTCTGACCAGAAAGCGGTGCTTAGCAGACCCATTGTAAAGTGAAGGGTGTTACCCCCGTTGAAAACATTGACCCTGTGGTCCTCGACTACAGTATGCACCGGAGCCAAACAGCAGGACAGGTGTAACAACTACATTATTACCTGTCACTCTTTATAAGTTCTTGTGCAGAAGTTTGAACCAAAGGTGCTGATATTAATCGCCACGTTTGGCGTGGCGTGTTTTAAAGCAACACTTGAACCGTGGCACTTCCTTGTTTAAAGCTTAACCTTTACCGTTAGTTTTGAAGCCCAAATACCTCCATATTGTGCTTCACGCACACTCCTTATTAACCAGTGGAATTGTCGTTTTTTGCCATTCTTCCTTTCCAATATGCTATTGCTAATATGCACACTCAACATCATGCGCCTTGGCTCTGTAGTCAACGCCGCAGATGAAAGAACGGTACTGGTACTTTTCAAAGGCAGCATAGTACCAATTTCAATCAATTAGTATGGCGGTACTTTATTAGTACCAGTATACCGTACAACCCCAGTGCTAACACAATCCAGTGAAAAGTTTCACTAAAGCTGTCGTTACTGCCGTCAAACTGCCACTGCTAAGCTAACAAACACAATCTGAGCTAAAATGCTGGTCTTTTTGCTGCCGTTAGCGTCACTTTTACATTACTTTGTTATGAACAATATTATGTAAACTCGAAGTTATTATTTTTTTGGTTCTTTGTTGTTGCTATTTTTGTATTACAACATTTTATTATTTGATCATGTTGTACTGCATTTTAATCTTTTGTTTTGTGATTGTGTGATGTTTTTGCCTGGACCCCAGGAAGAATAGTCTCCACTGCGGTGTAGACTAATGGGGATCCTTAATAAACTAAACTAAACTAAATAAACTAAACTAAACTTGGCAACAGGCACCACCTTTTAAAGGCACACACGCACTCCGCTCTCATGAAACATCTCTCAACTACTTATGCCAGATATATATATATATATATATATATATATATATATATATATATATATATATATATATATATATATATATATATATATATATATATATATATATATATATATATATATATATATATATATATATATATATATATATACACTATCGTTCAAAAGTTTGGGGTCACCCAAACAATTTTGTGGAATAGCCTTCATTTCTAAGAACAAGAATAGACTGTCGCGTTTCAGATGAAAGTTCTCTTTTTCTGGCCATTTTGAGCGTTTAATTGACCCCACAAATGTGATGCTCCAGAAACTCAATCTGCTCAAAGGAAGGTCAGTTTTGTAGCTTCTGTAACGAGCTAAACTATTTTTAGATGTGTGAACATGATTGCACAAGGGTTTTCTAATCATCAATTAGCCTTCTGAGCCAATGAGCAAACACATTGTACCATTAGAACACTGGAGTGATAGTTGCTGGAAATGGGCCTCTATACACCTATGTAGATATTGCACCAAAAACCAGACATTTGCAGCTAGAATAGTCATTTACCACATTAGCATTGTATAGAGTGTACTTCTTTAAAGTTAAGACTAGTTTAAAGTTATCTTCATTGAAAAATAAGGACATTTTAATGTAACCCCAAACTTTTGAACGGTAGTGTATATATATACATATTTTTTAAGTAACGCATTTCCCTAGTAATTAATTACTATGAAATAAAAATATCTAATTAAGGAGTATTTTAGTGGTAATTAAATTAACGTAAATTAACGTGTAACCATAATTATTACCTTAATAACGTAATTTTCCGAACTTTGTTTATAACGTCCGCAGCTTGGCACTGGACCAGACTATTTCTATTTGCGTGATTTCCTATGGGAACCAACGTTTGGACCTACAAATTAGAGCATCCGCGGACAGACTTCAGAGGTGGTAGCGCACGTAGACGACACGGTTGCCATATATCATTTATTTATCCGAGCACATTTCCAAGGACGCCGCGTGTGAGTGGCAGACCGTCCCCGGCTGAATAAAACGTGCTGCAGCCTTCCAGGAGTGTTGCAGCGTGTCACACGCGCTCGGAGGGAGCCTGAACGAAAAGGTCTGAACTAAATATGTATTAGTTCGGATTGATCTCCAGCTGTGAGGACGCGGCGGTGTTGTTCGGCGCCGTGTCAGGATTTAATAGTGATGTCAGCGCTGCCAAGCATGCAAGGCCACGTCGCACGGACCGGGCGATGTCGATACATCACACCGAACGGGGTTGTGTTCATTTGCCAAACACCGAGACGACACTAATACTCCACGAGGTGACATGTTGAATAATGTAAAGCGTGCGTAGTCAGCTTTGGTGTTTTTAAAGTTTGGAGAAAAAAATAAAAAATTACTATTCAGTCATGTTGCACTAATAACATTTGACTGATTGGATGCGTTCAAGTGTCTATTTTACCGTAGTAAAATAACACTATGGGATTGTAAATAATGTAAATGCTGTATTAAACGTCTCTATTTAGTCAATTGCAACATCTTGCACAGCGGCATGGTGCCTTCTCCATGTTGATGTTGCTGCAGGCAACATCTTGATGTAGAAGACCCAAAACCAGTGAAGTTGGAACGTTGTGTAAATCATAAATAAAAACAGAATACAATGAGTTGCAAATCCTTTTCAACCTATATTCAATTGAATAGACTGCAAAGACAAGATACTTAACGTTCAAATGAATACACTTTGTTATTTTTTGCAAATATTAGCTCATTTGGAATTAGGTGCCTGCAAAATGTTTCAAAAAAGCTGGCACAGGCGTCAAAAAAGACTGAGAAAGTTGAGGAATGCTCATCAAACACTTATTTGGAACATCCTACGGGTGAACAGGCTAATTGGGAGCAGGTGGGTGCCATGATTGGGTATAAAAACAGCTTCCATGAAATGCTCAGTCATTGACAAACAAGGACGGGGCGAGGGTCACCACTTTGTGAACAAATGCGTGAGCAAATTGTCGAACAGTTTAAGAACAACATTTGTCAACGAGCTATTGCAATCTACAGTCCGTAATATCATCAAAAGGTTCAGAGAATCTGGATAAATCGCTGCATGTAAGCGACATGGCAGAAAACCAACATTGAATGCCCGTGACCTTGCATCAGGCGGTACTGCATCAAAAACTGACATCAATGTGTAAAGGATATCACCACATGGGCTCAGGAACACTTCAGAAAACCACTGTCAGTAACTACAGTTCGTCGCTGCATCTGTAAGTGCAAGTTAAGACTCTACTATGCAAAGCGCAAGCCATTTATCAACAACACACAGAAACGCCGTCGGCTTCGCTGGGCCCGAGCTCATTTAAGATGGACCGATGCAAAGTGGAAAAGTGTTCTGTGGTCTGACGAGTCCACATTTCCAATTGTTTTTGGAAACCGTGGACGTCGTGTTCTCCGGAACGAAGAGGAAAAGAACAAAGAGTGCTTAGTCAGCTTTGGTGTTTTTCTAGTTTGGAAAAAAATCTAAAATTACCATTCAGTCACGTTGCACTAATAACATTTGACTGATTGGATGCGTTCAAGTGTCTATTTTACCGTAGTAAAATAACACCATGGGATTGTAAATAATGTAAATGCTGCATTGAGCGTCTCTATTCAGTCAACTGCACATAGCGGCCTGGTGCCTTCTCTGTGCTGCTGTTGCTGCAGGCAACATCTTGATGTAGTTTGCTCATCCACCTATTCATCTATTCATGCATCCATCCAGCTCACATTGGTAGATTTGGAAATTAAGTGATATCCAATGGCTACTACTCTTAAAAATACTGGGATGTACAAAATTGTGTGAATGCACCAACAATTCATCTATTTGCATTGACACAAATACGATTCTACACCAAAAAAAATCATCTATTTATTATCATTCCGCTGCAAAAATGTTGGCCTGATCCATAGCCCACAGTTTGCATCCCACCGGAACCGTTCAAGTATCAAAAGATAGCCCAGATTACCCAGAATTACTGTTTTTTTTCCGGGTCATTAGGCCCATTGAAAATGAATGGGAATTTTTTCGAACTTGCACAATTCCCACATTTCTCAACCAACTCCAACCGTTCCACCATCCACACACCCCCACTCACCTTGGACAACCAAACTACTATTTTCCAAAGTCAAACAAATTCCAGGATTTTTTCACAGTCCACATTTTCCAACCGTTTTTTTGTTTTTTTTTACCATTCCACCTTCAAAACATTCCTCATAGTTGTGGCAACAAACACTCCCTTTTTATTTCCCCGTAAAAATTCCCAGTTTTCCCAAAATTCCAGGAATTCCGAAATAATTGAAATTCAAACTGATACTACGTCAAAACTTATTTTTGAAAAATTGTCCTGAATTCTTAAAATGTTGCGCCATTTCTTACCCAAATCCACATACTCTATTTTATCTATCTATCTCCGAATTTTCAGGAATTTTCTCCCCATTGACAATGAATGGGAAATATACAATCAACTGCATATCCTACATTTCTTATCCATTTTGAAGCGTTCCCACATCCACACAGTATTAAAATGTTCGGCTCAATCAGAACATGCAGGATACCATTTTTTTTTGTTTTCAGAAATATCCCATATATCCAGGAATTCTAGGTTTGACGGGAAATGTTTTCCTATCGAAAAGGAATGGGCCATTTTCCAAACTTGCACAATTCCCACATTTCTCAGCCCATTCGAAACCGTTCCACCATCCACACACCCCCACTCACCTTGGACAACCAAACTACTATTTTCCAAGGTCAAACGAATTCCCAGGAATTCCCGGTTTTCCAAAGCCCTATTTTCACCTCTTCCTGGAAAGCTTTCAGTCCACATTTTCCAACCGTTTTTGACCATACCACCTTCAAAACATTCCTCGCTCTAATTGTATTTTCCATACAAATTCCCAGTTTTCCCCAAATTCCAAGAATTCCGAAATATCAATTCAAATTCAAACGTATCTCGTCAAAAATGTTCAACCGTTTTGAAAAATTGTCATGAATTCTCAAAATGTTGCGCCATGTCTTATCCAACTACACACACTCTACTCAACTCATATATCGTACGTAAAACATGTTTTCCCTAAAATATGGTTGCATATTACTTACACAAACAAAATCTCCAAGGCACAAGCATATTACAAAGTATCCAGTAACAAAAGTGTCCGCATCATTCAACTGACTGAATGAATTATTGCGACCCCTAGGTGTTGCAAAAAGAAAAGAAAGAAAAAAACCCACTCCACTTAAACTTAAAGACAGCATAAATCCATTCTAGACGGTTAATGATAAATAAGTTAATGTTTCCATTACCATTGTTCTCGGTTTGACTAGTTTCACTTGATCAAACATTTTCTAATATTCCACACTACAAAATAATAAAAGTACGAACGATTTCTGCTGATATCGTGCAGGATCAATATCAGTATCGGCCAACACTCAAGGCTCCAAATATCGATATAGCATTGTAAGTTTAAAAAAAGTTGTATAGTGACATCCCTAGTAAATCTATATTAATGATGCAATTAGTAAGTTTATGTTATACATACAGTTGCGATCAAAAGTTGACATACACTTGTTCCTGGGATTAAAGGCCTCACCTTTTTCTCCTCCAAACATATTGCTGGGTATTGTGGCCAAAGAGCTACATTTTTGTTTCATCTGACCACATAACTTTCCTCCAGAAGGTCTTATCTTTGTCCATGTGATGTCAGATGAAACACAAATTGAGCTGTTTGGCCACAATACCCAGCAATATGTTTGGAGGAGAAAAGGTGAGGCCTTTAATCTCAGGAACACCATTCCCACCGTCAAGCATGGTGGTGGTAGTATTATGCTCTGGGCCTGTTTTGCTGCCAATGGAACTGGTGCTTTAAATGGGACAATGAAAAAGGAGGATTACCTCCAAATTCTTCAGGACAACCTAAAATCATCAGCCCGGAGGTTGGGTTTTGGGCGCAGTTGGGTGTTCCAACAGGACAATGACCCCAAACACATGTCATAAGTGGCTAAATCAGGCTAGAATTAAGGTTTTAGAATGGCCTTCCCAAAGTCCTGGCTTAAACGTGTGGACAATGCTGAAGAAACAAGTCCATGTCAGAAAACCAACAAATTTAGCTGAACTGCACCAATTTTGTCAAGAGGAGTGGTCAAAAATGCAACCGGAAGCTTGTGGATGGCTACCAAAAGCGCCTTATTGCAGTGAAACTTGCCAAGGGACATGTAACCAAATATTAACATTGCTGTATGTATACTTTTGACCCAGCAGATTTGGTCACATTTTCAGTAGACCCATAATAAATTCATAAAAGAACCAAACTTCTTGAATGTTTTTTGTGACCAACAAGTATGTGCTCCAATCACTCTATCACAAAAAAAATAAGAGTTGTAGAAATTATTGGAAACTCAAGACAGCCATGACATTATGTTCTTTACAAGTGTACGTAAACTTTTGACCACGACTGTATGTATACATGTAATGTCAATATATATATATACATTATTATTAAATCATAATAATTAATGTAATACTGTATATAAATTATATGCAGTCTTGACAAAAAGTGTGAAGTAGAATTCTACTATAGTACTACTATACAATGGTACTATATTTAAACAATATGAAATGATCATACTTAAAAATGCCAAATGCTGCAAGACATCAAAAACGAAGGCATTATGCCAACGGAGTGCCATCTTTAGTGAAATCAACACAAAATGATGTAACATACCAAACATAAACAAGGTGAGCGACCCAACATTACGTCATTCGACATAAAAATGTGTCCAAACAACTCTGAAAGTCAAAGTGTGTTCTATATGATACAATAATTCAGACATAATAAGAGACGTATGATTAGCGGATGCTAACGAGGCCTGCTGACCGCGGCCAGGGACATGTTGTTGATGTGCAATGAGAGCGATGATTGATGAGAGAAGTGAGGAAACAAAAGGCGGAGCTGCAGCGTTTCATTCCCGACATCTGATTAGCACACGCTAATGATACGCTACGCCGTCGCTCCGGTTCAAATCGCCCACCCACGTCATACTCATCAAACACGGCCAAACTTAATTATAGGACAATCCACTTTAATCAAACATGAGTGCTGCCATGTGTTTCTTGTGCCAGCTTGCATGTTGTTTATAGATCAATCTGTGCGGGAGTTCCTCAGGGTTTTGGACTCAGCCCACTTAACAATTAGATGTAACTGATACTAATTAAACAGCTTTCTCCCCGAGCCTTATGAGAACGTTGGATGACATCCCATGCACTTTTTCAAAAAGCTGAATATGCCTGTTTGGATGACGGACATATTGTACACAACGTAGGGTTTAGTGAAGCACAAGCACATGGTTAAAAAAACAAAAACATTTATTGATCTTTTTTTTCCTATAACTTTATCTTCAGAGTGAGATCAAAAATCATGTTTTTAAGGTTTGATCATTTTATGTCAATACAGAATGAAACTGAAGTCAAAATAATGTCAATATTAGGTAGATTTTACTTACATATTTAAATTAATTAAAACAGATTAAAACAAGCTACACATGTATACATAAAATAACTAAAAATCAATAATAAAAAAGAGGAATCAAACAATAAAATATATTATTATCATTATTAGTATTATTATTATCAATATTATTATTATTATTATTATTATTATTATTATTATTATTATTTATTATTTTATAATTATCATAGATTTTTTTTTAATAGACATAAAATGTATTATATGTTATATATCAATTATAAATATGTCTCATATATGTTTATTATGAATACTTATTATTAATAGATTAATTATAGTACGGTATGTGTTGCATGTGTTAAAGTTACAGCAAATTATTATTTTATAAATTCAGATTAATAATACTTGCATTTTGATCAATTGCGATTAATTAAAGTGAATTACTGCATAATTATAATTAACTTTGAAAAATTACCCCAATATTATGCAATTTCATAGTCAGAATATCATACATGAACAAGTTTTTTCAGTTAAAAAATTATGTTCACTGTGATTTGAAATTCATCTCAATATTAAGTAGAGTTTACTTGCATATTTACAGTTAAATTAATCAAAACGATGATTAAGTAGTATACAGTAGATGTTTAAATGATATAAAAGTAATTAAACCTAAAGGTAGAAATGTATAAATAAGATAAATTAACTAAAAATCAATAAATAACAAAATAAACTAAAAATAAAGCTTTAAAATGTATATTATTATTGTATTATTATCATTATTAATTTTTACTAATACTTTTAATTCTAAATTTAATTCTAATTACTAATATTGATTTATGTTGTATATGCTTCGACTATAATAAGCATAAAACATATTATATTAAATATCAATTACACATATGTACTATACATGTTTATTATAAATATATGTTGATAATATATTTATTATAGTATATTGCGTACAACATAGTGATAGCAAATTAAATATTTTTTCAAATTGGATTAATCACACTTACATTTTGATCAATCGCCATAATCACAGTAAATCACTGCATTATTTAAATGAATTTTTAAAAAATTGTTTTGAATATTAATCATTTCAATATTAGGTAGATTTTACTTGCAAATGTTAATTTAAATGGATACAAATATAGATACAAAGTACAAATGTATAGATATTAAATAATAAAAACATCAATAAAAAACAAACAAGCTAACATAAACAATAACATTTATATTATCATTATATTATTGGTATTACCATTAATTATTTAGTATTTTTTTATTATTGCCATTATTATTCATTTATTTCATACGTTTTTGAATAAAATGAGCAGCAAATGTATTATATTGTACATCAATTACATACATGTTTATCATAAATATATGTTTATTATAGTATGTATTAGATATATTATAGTGGTAGCAAATTGTTATGTTTAAGTCAGATTAATCACACTAGAATTTTGATCAATCGCCATAATCACAGTAAATTACTGCGCTATTTAAATTAACTTAAAAACAACAAATGTTGACCCAAATCCAATTTCACAGTCAGAATATCTTACACAAACATGTTTTTACAGTTGAAAAAATATTTTCAAGTGGAACAATACAAAGCGAAACTCTGGTTTGAATATTAATCATTTAAATATTAGGTACATTTTACTTGCACATTTTAATTCAAATGGATGACAATATAGATAAAAAGTACAAATGTATAGATATTAAATAATAAAAACATCAATAAATAACAAAAAATCAACAATAACAAACAATAACATTGATATTATTATTATATTTTTGGTATTACCATTAATTGTATTTAGTACTTTTTATTATTGCCATTATAATTAATTTATTTTATATGTTTTGGAATAAAATGAGCAGCAAATGTATTATATTGTACATCAATTACATTCATGTTTATCATAAATATATGTTTATTATAGTATGTATTAGATATATTATAGTGGTAGCAAATTGTTATGTTTAAGTCAGATTAATCACACTAGAATTTTGATCAATTGCCATAATCACAGTAAATTACCGCCTAATTTAAATTAACTTTAAAAAAATGTGATGACTTGTCCAGGGTGTACCCCGCCTTCCGCCCGATTGTAGCTGAGATAGGCTCCAGCGCCCCCCGCAACCCCGAAGGGAATAAGCGGTAGAAAATGGATGGATGGATGGAAAAAAAAAACATTGACCCAAATCCAATTTCAAAGTCAGAATATCTTACACGAACATGTT
The DNA here is from genome assembly GCF_033978785.1 of Entelurus aequoreus. Classification (NCBI taxonomy): domain Eukaryota; kingdom Metazoa; phylum Chordata; class Actinopteri; order Syngnathiformes; family Syngnathidae; genus Entelurus; species Entelurus aequoreus. The sequence goes on along the minus strand of NC_084733.1, from coordinate 74,427,046 downwards.
TTTACAGTTGAAAAATGATTTTCAAGTTGATCAATACAAAGTGAAACTCTGGTTTGAATAACAATCATTTTAATATTAGGGAGATTTTACTTGCACATTTTAAACCAAATGGATGAAAATATAGATAAAAAGTACAAATGTATAGATATAAAATAATAAAAACATCAATAAATAACAAAAAAGCTAACAAACAATAACATTGATATTATTATTATATTATTGGTAGTACCATTAATTGTATTTAGTATTTTTTATTATTGCCATTATTATTAATTTATTGTATATGTTTTGGAATAAAATGAGCAGCAAATGTATTATATTGTACATCAATTACATACATGTTCATCATAAATATATGTTTACTATAGTATTAGATATATTATATTGGTGGCAAATGATGTTTTAAATCAGATTAACCACACTTCCAAACTCTGACAGCCCTGGTACATTGAATATATGTGACATTGTGATACAACAATAAAAATGACAAACGGCTTTGGCCCTTGAGCTTAACTTATTTCCATCACTTGTAAATTCCAGATGACAACGCGCCGAGCCAGAGGCCCTCCAGGAGGCGCTAACGCGTGCACGCGCTCGGACGCCATTAAGTGTGTCTCCGCGTGACAAACGTGCCAAGTTCATTTCATGCATCATGGTCAATCACCAAGCCACGTCCGGTAATGACCATTATTTGCCTTAACGACCCACACCATAAATTGCCTTGGAAAGTCGGGAGGATAAAACGAGTGGCGAGCTGCTCATTTTGGCAGAGAGTCGGCGTTGCCGTGGGTGGGCGACGGGTGGCGGGGGAGTGGGGGTGTCCGTTCAGTGAGTCACTCTTGGACGGCGACGGGCTCTCCGGCTGCGGCCAAGTGGGATAGAAAATGACTGAGTGATCGTCGCACTTGGCTGGTGAGTGTAAGCCGCTGTGAGCTGCAGAGAGGAGGGCTAACAAGACAATAGAGATATCACAGCTAGCTTTAGCATTGCAGCTCACCCCGATGCATGCTGGGACATGCGTTCTACCACATGTACCTGGCGCATTTTAGAGGGAAAAAACATTTAAATCATACCAAATGACCATAATCAAGACTTGCCCTGATATTTGAGCTCTGCTGTATATTCAATAGCAATATAACAAATATGTGTCAATTTGTATTATTATAGTTATTTATTGTTATACTATATGTATATTGTTTTTTTATGCTTATTCTATTTTATTTTGTCATTGCGCTGCTGACTTGTCTCCACTCAAGATGATCTCCTGCTGGCCCCACTATAGACTGGACTCTCACACTATTATGTTAGATCCACTATGGACTGGACTCTCATACTATTATGTTAGATCCACTATGGACTGGACTCTCACACTATTATGCTAGATCCACTATGGACTGGACTCTCACAGTATTATGTTAGATCCACTATGGACTGGACTCTCACACTATTATGTTAGATCCACTATGGACTGGACTCTCACACTATTATGTTAGATCCACTATGGACTGGACTCTCACACTATTATGTTAGATCCACTATGGACTGGACTCTCATACTATTATGTTAGATCCACTATGGACTGGACTCTCACACTATTATGCTAGATCCACTATGGACTGGACTCTCATACTATTATGTTAGATCCACTATGGACTGGACTCTCACACTATTATGCTAGATCCACTATGGACTGGACTCTCACAGTATTATGTTAGATCCACTATGGACTGGACTCTCACACTATTATGTTAGATCCACTATGGACTGGACTCTCACACTATTATGTTAGATCCACTATGGACTGGACTCTCATACTATTATGTTAGATCCACTATGGACTGGACTCTCACACTATTATGCTAGATCCACTATGGACTGGACTCTCACAGTATTATGTTAGATCCACTATGGACTGGACTCTCACACTATTATGTTAGATCCACTATGGACTGGACTCTCACACTATTATGCTAGATCTACTATAGACTGGACTCTCACACTATAATGTTAGATCCACTATGGACTGGACTCTCACACTATTATGTTAGATCCACTATGGACTGGACTCTCACGCTATTATGCTAGATCCACTATGGACTGGACTCTCACACTATTATGTTAGATCCACTATGGACTGAACTCTCACACTATTATGTTAGATCCACTATGGACTGGACTCTCACACTATTATGCTAGATCCACTATGGACTGGACTCTCACACTATTATGTTAGATCCACTATGGACTGAACTCTCACACTATTATGTTAGATCCACTATGGACTGGACTCTCACACTATTATGCTAGATCTACTATAGACTGGACTCTCACACTATTATGTTAGATCCACTATGGACTGGACTCTCACACTATTATGTTAGATCCACTATGGACTGGACTCTCACGCTATTATGCTAGATCCACTGTGGACTGGACTCTCACACTATTATGTTAGATGCACTATGGACTGGACTCCCCCAGTGTTATGCTAGATCCACTATGGACTGGACTCTCACAATATTATGCTAGATCCACTATGGACTGGACTCTCACACTATTATGTTAGATCCACTATGGACTGGACTCTCCCAGTATTATGCCAGATCCACTATGGACTGGACTCTCACAATAATATGTTAGATCCATTATGGACTGGACTCTCACAATATTATGCTAGATCCACTGTGGACTGGACTCTCACATTAGTATGCTAGATCCACTATGGACTGGACTCTCACAATATTATGTTACATCCACAATGGACTGGACTCTCACACTATTATGCTAGATCCACTATGGACTGGACTCTCACACTATTATGTTAGATCCACTATGGACTGAACTCTCACACTATTATGTTAGATCCACTATGGACTGGACTCTCACACTATTATGCTAGATCCACTATGGACTGGACTCTCACACTATTATGTTAGATCCACTATGGACTGAACTCTCACACTATTATGTTAGATCCACTATGGACTGGACTCTCACACTATTATGCTAGATCTACTATAGACTGGACTCTCACACTATTATGTTAGATCCACTATGGACTGGACTCTCACACTATTATGTTAGATCCACTATGGACTGGACTCTCACGCTATTATGCTAGATCCACTGTGGACTGGACTCTCACACTATTATGTTAGATGCACTATGGACTGGACTCCCCCAGTGTTATGCTAGATCCACTATGGACTGGACTCTCACAATATTATGCTAGATCCACTATGGACTGGACTCTCACACTATTATGTTAGATCCACTATGGACTGGACTCTCCCAGTATTATGCCAGATCCACTATGGACTGGACTCTCACAATAATATGTTAGATCCATTATGGACTGGACTCTCACAATATTATGCTAGATCCACTGTGGACTGGACTCTCACATTAGTATGCTAGATCCACTATGGACTGGACTCTCACAATATTATGTTACATCCACAATGGACTGGACTCTCACACTATTATGCTAGATCCACTATGGACTGGACTCTCACAATATTATGCTAGATCCACTATGGACTGGACTCTCACACTATTATGCTAGATCCACTATGGACTGGACTCTCACAATATTATGTTACATCCACAATGGACTGGACTCTCACAATATTATGCTAGATCCACTATGGACTGGACTCTCACAAAATTATGCTAGATCCACTATGGACTGGACTCTCACACTATTATGTTAGATCCACTACGGACTGGACTCTCACAATATTATGCTAGATCCACTATGGACTGGACTCTCACAAAATTATGCTAGATCCACTATGGACTGGACTCTCACACTATTATGTTAGATCCACTATGGACTGGACTCTCACAATGTTATGCTTGATCCACAATGGACTGAACTCACACTATTATGTTAGATCCACTACGGACTGGACTCTCACAATATTATGCTAGATCCACTATGGACTGGACTCTCACAATGTTATGCTTGATCCACAATGGACTGAACTCACACTATTATGTTAGATCCACTATGGACTGGACTCTCACAAAATTATGCTAGATCCACTCGACGTCCATTGCACCGGTCGCAAATGTTGACTGCATCAAAATTGCACTGTGTGTCAAAACTTGCCTTAATAAAAATCCATCCATCCATTTTCTACGGCTTGTCCCTTTTTGTATGTTTACAAAAAAAATTGCAATTAAAAATAACACAAAATACTATTACTATAGTCAGTGGCATAATTATCCACTTTTTTAAGGGGAAGTGAACTTTTTTTTTAGAATTTTGTCCGTCAAGAACATATATGTTTTTCTTTTTTTTAATGCATTTTAATTCGTAAATAAATGTTAGAAAAAATCAGCTAAAATGGAGCTATATTCAGCCATTAAAGTGCTCTAAAAAACGTTTTATGTACATACATATCGTAAGTATATATGTAATGTAGTAACAGGCACTTTCATAATAAAATGTTTTGTTTACCTATTTTGCTCATTTTAAGCTTATGTCGGCGTATTAATTTCGCAGATGCATCACAACGTTCGCTTTTCCCTTCAACAACAAACACTAAGCATCATGTAGCAGTATTGCTAAGTGCTGAACAGGAAATAAAAAACTTTGAACATGATAAAACAATCACTTACTGTACAAAGTCTGCTCTCACTGGGATGCCAACCGATGGGATGTTTATATATTCCCGTTTAGATGATATATCTGTGATACATCTTTGTGAGGATCATAATCCTCACAAAGGGTGAAAAAAGTGCCGCAAACAAGTCTTTTCGTGTTTGTCTCGCCATCTTCCAGTCAAAGTTGAATGTCAAAGTTGACCAACTTCTCGGTTTAGGTCCACGACCTTGTACTATCCAGTTAAGAGGCATGATTTATAATAGAGAATTAACTTTCACTGGCTCAGAGGTGATGCAGCATTTCAGTATGTCAATATAGCAGTATAAGCTAGTTAGCTCTCTCTAAAAATAGTTTGGTTTTGTAAACGCTTACAATTTCGAAATGAAGGCAACATATGATGTAAATTTCTATATTAGCTATATTCGAAGGACGGCGTGGCACAGTTGGGAGAGTGGCCGTGCCAGCAACCTGAGGGTTCCTGGTTCAATCCCCGGCTTCTACCAACTTTGTCACGTCCGTTGACACTTCACCCTTGCTCCTGATGGGTCGCGGTTACAGCCTTGCATGGCAGCTCCCGCCATCAGTGTGTGAATGGGTGCATGTAAACGGCAGGCTGTCTTCTTCTAATGGATTTATTACGATTGCTGCAAGCTGGGTAACATTTGCTGTGGTCTGGAACAACATGGCACACAACCAACTATGAGAAATGCAGCCAATATGACATACGGATTATGTGTCATGAAGCTCAAATATACCTACAAACGAGCTGAAAAGCTTCAAAAATTGGTCTTAAAGGTCACTTACGCTACATGCTTACGTTGGATTGGTTAAACCGAGTCATGTGACAGTGCCTGCTGGAGGAAGTCTCTCGAACGAGCCCAAAGTGCGTCTTTGCAAGAAGTAAGCAACAAAATGTACATAAACACAATGTCGGGGGGAAAAAAAACTCAATGTAACGGAGTAAAGGTAAAATAGTACATGTAGCTTGTTATTTATTTATTTCAAAGTGAAAAGTGGTTGAAAAGCCAAATTAGGCGTTTCCTACTAACTTGTCCCACAAAGTTTCATGGAAATTAAAGTTTTTGTGCGACCGCTCGCTAACAAAGATGAATCATAACCCCCTGGTGGAGGTAATAACGCTGCGATAACGCCTCAATTGGATCACCAAGAGAACAATTCCTCTGAACGGCTCCCAAATTGCAGCCTGGGTCGAAAGAATCCGTCTTGATGCTCCAATTAAGGCTTTAATCTTAACGGCAAAAAGAGGACACGGCACGAACAAAGCCAACGTGTACAAAACTCCTTTCGTCCTGAAGTGCTGCACACAAAAGGCACAACTTTGTCAAAATATACACCACCACTGTTGTGCCTGTTGCATCAACTCCTAACGCCATTGTGTTAACCGTCTTGTTGTATCAATTCTAACGCCATTGTGTTAACCGTCTTGTTGTATCAATTCTAACGCCATTGTGTTAACCGTCTTGTTGTATCAATTCTAATGCCATTGTGTTAACCGTCTTGTTGTATCAATTCTAACGCCATTGTGTTAACCGTCTTGTTGTATCAATTCTAACGCCATTGTGTTAAGCGTCATGTTGCATCAACTCTAACAACATTGTGTTAACCGTCATGTTGCATCAACTCTAATGTCATTGTGTTAACTGTCATGTTGCATCAACTCTAACAACATTGTGTTAACCGTCATGTTGCATCAACTCTAATGTCATTGTGTTAAGCGTCATGTTGCATCAACTCTAACAACATTGTGTTAACCGTCATGTTGCATCAACTCTAACAACATTGTGTTAACCGTCATGTTGCATCAACTCTAATGTCATTGTGTTAACCGTCATGTTGCATCAACTCTAACAACATTGTGTTAACCGTCATGTTGCATCAACTCTAATGTCATTGTGTTAACCGTCACATTGGAACCGGTAAGGTACTGATTCCCGGGACCTGGGAATCAACACCGGTTCTCAATTGTTGGTACTTTTGTGTGTATTAATATTAATTGCTTTTGATTATAAAATACAAAATGTTTACTACTACATTAAAAATGAACTGTTCATGATGACCGATGTCCAGTAGTTGTATATTGTTTTATTTTAATAATTCTGAGTCTCAATTACAGTTGCAAGTCGAAAACGTTAGATGGCAGTAGTGTATAATTTACCCACCCAAAATGTACATTAAAACAAAGAAAGTGGGATTTACAATATTAACTATGAACAATAAAACACTGAATATTAACAACATATGAACGTTGCTGCTCTTTTACTTCTCAGACCAGCTCCTCAATAGTTGTGTATCTGCTTTGTTCCTCGTCTGAGCTTCTAAGGCCATTGTGTTAACCGTCATGTTGTGTCAACTCTTAACATCATTGTGTTAACCGTCACGTTGTATCAACTCTAACGCCATTGTGTTAACCGTCATGTTGCATCAACTCTAACGCCATTGTGTTAACCATCGTGTTGCATCAACTCTAACGCCATTGTGTTAACCATCATGTTGTATCAATTCTATCGCCATTGTGTTAACTGTCTCGTTGTATCAACTCTAATGCCATTGTGTTAACCGTCATGTTGCATCAACTCTAACATTGTTTTAACCGTCTAGTTGTATCAACTCTAACACCATTGTGTTAACCATCATGTTGCATCAACTCTAACGCCATTGTGTCGACCGTCATGTTGCATAAACTCTAACATTGTTTTAACCGTCTAGTTGTATCAACTCTAACGCCATTGTGTTAACCGTCATGTTGCATCAACTCTAACATTGTTTTAACCGTCTAGTTGTATCAACTCTAACGCCATTGTGTTAACCGTCATGTTGCATCAACTCTAACATTGTTTTAACCGTCTAGTTGTATCAACTCTAACGCCATTGCGTTAACCGTCATGTTGCATCAACTCTAACATTGTTTTAACCGTCTAGTTGTATCAACTCTAACGCCATTGAGTTAACCGTCATGTTGCATCAACTCTAACATTGTTTTAACCGTCTAGTTGTATCAACTCTAACGCCATTGTGTTAACCGTCACGTTGCATAAACTCTAACATTGTTTTAACAGTCTAGTTGTATCAACTCTAACGCATTGTGTTAACCATCATGTTGCATCAGCTCTAACGCCATTGTGTCAACCGTCATGTTGCTTCAACTCTAACATTGTGTTAACCGTCTTGATGTATCAATTCTAACGCCATTGTGTTAACCGTCATGTTGCATCAACTCTAACGCCATTGTGTTAACCGTCATGTTGCATCAACTCTAACGCCATTGTGTTAACCATCGTGTTGCATCAACCCTAACGCCATTGTGTTAACCATCATGTTGTATCAATTCTATCGCCATTGTGTTAACTGTCTCGTTGTATCAACTCTAATGCCATTGTGTTAACCGTCATGTTGCATCAACTCTAACGCCATTGTGTTAACCGTCATGTTGCATCAACTCTAACATTGTGTTAACCGTCTAGTTGTATCAACTCTAACGCCATTGTGTTAACCGTCATGTTGCATAAACTCTAACATTGTTTTAACCGTCTAGTTGTATCAACTCTAACACCATTGTGTTAACCATCATGTTGCATCAACTCTAACGCCATTGTGTTAACCGTCATGTTGCATCAACTCTAACATTGTGTTAACCGTCTAGTTGTATCAACTCTAACGCCATTGTGTTAACCGTCATGTTGCATAAACTCTAACATTGTTTTAACCGTCTAGTTGTATCAACTCTAACGCCATTGCGTTAACCGTCATGTTGCATCAACTCTAACATTGTTTTAACCGTCTAGTTGTATCAACTCTAACGCATTGTGTTAACCATCATGTTGCATCAGCTCTAACGCCATTGTGTCAACCGTCATGTTGCTTCAACTCTAATATTGTGTTAACCGTCTTGTTGTATCAATTCTAACGCCATTGTGTTAACCGTCATGTTGCATCAACTCTAACGCCATTGTCTTAACCATCTTGTTGTATCAATTCTAACGGCATTGTGTCAACCGTCATGTTGCTTCAACTCTAACATTGTGTTAACCGTCTTGTTGTATCAATTCTAACGCCATTGTGTTAACCGTCATGTTGCATCAACTCTAACGCCATTGTCTTAACCATCTTGTTGTATCAATTCTAACGGCATTGTGCTAACCGTCATGTTGCATCAACTCTAACATTGTGTTAACCGTCTTGTTGTATCAATTCTAACGCCATTGTGTTAACCGTCATGTTGCATCAACTCTAATGCCATTGTCTTAACCATCTTGTTGTATCAATTCTAACGGCATTGTGTCAACCGTCATGTTGCTTCAACTCTAACATTGTGTTAACCGTCTTGTTGTATCAATTCTAACGCCATTGTGTTAACCGTCATGTTGCATCAACTCTAACGCCATTGTCTTAACCATCTTGTTGTATCAATTCTAACGGCATTGTGTCAACCGTCATGTTGCTTCAACTCTAACATTGTTTTAACCGTCTAGTTGTATCAACTCTAACGCATTGTGTTAACCATCATGTTGTATCAACTCTAACGCCATTGTGTCAACCGTCATGTTGCTTCAACTCTAACATTGTGTTAACCGTCTTGTTGTATCAATTCTAACGCCATTGTGTTAACCGTCATGTTGCATCAACTCTAACGCCATTGTCTTAACCATCTTGTTGTATCAATTCTAACGGCATTGTGCTAACCGTCATGTTGCATCAACTGTAACATTGTGTTAACCGTCTTGTTGTATCAATTCTAATGCCATTGTGTTAACCGTCATGTTGCATCAACTCTAACGCCATTGTCTTAACCATCTTGTTGTATCAATTCTAACGGCATTGTGTCAACCGTCATGTTGCTTCAACTCTAACATTGTGTTAACCGTCTTGTTGTATCAATTCTAACGCCATTGTGTTAACCGTCATGTTGCATCAACTCTAACGCCATTGTCTTAACCATCTTGTTGTATCAATTCTAACGGCATTGTGCTAACCGTCATGTTGCATCAACTCTAACATTGTTTTAACCGTCTAGTTTTATCAACTCTAACGCATTGTGTTAACCATCATGTTGCATCAGCTCTAACGCCATTGTGTCAACCGTCATGTTGCTTCAACTCTAACATTGTTTTAACCGTCTAGTTTTATCAACTCTAACGCCATTGTGTTAACCATCATGTTGCATCAGCTCTAATGCCATTGTGTCAACCGTCATGTTGCTTCAACTCTAACATTGTGTTAACCGTCTTGTTGTATCAATTCTAACGCCATTGTGTTAACCGTCATGTTGCATCAACTCTAACGCCATTGTGTTAACCGTCATGTTAAAAGAAGTGTGGGATACTTAATGTTTGGGTAGAATCTTACTGAACAAAACCAGTTTTCTTTTAAGTAATATACAAATTGATCAGAGATGTTTATCTATTTTATGGATGGTTGGATGGTTTTAATGATAGAACTGGCACCCAAAGTTATGAAAAAGTATTGGTTTTGAATCGAATCGAATCGTGCAGTGTCCAAAGATTCACAGCCCTACCAAATACCCACTGTAACTTTATGTATTTACGCACAAATTGGGTAGACACCTTTAAGGAACTGACAAGCAAGATTGATCCATCAACTGCTATTCACGCCACGTGAATGATATTTTGACACGTAAAGGAATGACGGATGCAAAAAAAAATAAAAATGCTCCAAAGGGTCCATTTCATGGTGATTTGATTTCTCTTTTACTATGTTTCTCCATCTCGTGGCACTGATATCGTGTCTTTTTTTTTTTTTTTTTTTTTTTCAGCAGCAGCCAAATGGGAAATATGATAAATATTGATGTCAGCCAGAGTGCATCCATGTGTCGGATGGAAGCCGAGAAATATCACGTTTCTGCTTTTCGGGCGCGGGTAAACCGACTCCCCAGCCCTAAAAGCACTTTCTCATACACGTTAGCCCACTCCCACACACAAACCCCCACCTTTACCCCCACAAGTCCCCTTCCGGTGCTCCTGTCAATCCCTTCTTTACCTCCCGATGCTAATCTCTTTCCTTCCTTTTTCATTAAAGCCTTTTTTTTTTTTCCTTCTCGAATCCTGACACCCTCCCTCCATCCCTGCTCCTCCAACCCCGTCCATTCCGCAGAGGGACGACGAGATGAACGCAGAATTGATAACAAGATAGGAGATCTTGGAGAAGCTCATCCGGTGTGCGGCGGGGACAGGAATAGCATCATGGGGGAGAAAAAAGGGGGAGGGAGGCGAGTGCACTAAAGGGAGTATTGTCGGCGGTGTGATCGTTAAGATCAGCTGAGAATATGTCACTGCTGATAAGTCACTGCAGGAGGCATCAGCGACAAAAAATAAATATTTTTTTTTAAAAAAAAAACGAAAAAAAATAAAAATAATAATATATATATATACAAAAATATATATATATATTTTTTTTTTTTACATCAGCGACCATGCAAATTAGCCTCCTACTGTACTCAGTAGGGGGCACAGCATCCTTAGAAGTGCACTTAGAAGGGTGCTTTAGACAAGTAGCGTCCTTACCGTCACCGCCGACTTCAGTGAGGAGCGTCCAGGAATGGTTCCATGCCGAGGACGAGGACGATGGTGCTTAAATCCAAGGTGCTGAGGGAGAGGAGGAGGAGAGAGTTTCCATTAGGGGTGGATGCAGAAGGATGGAGAAAGATGTAGGCAAGGATCCTGAGTCGGGGAGCACATCGGCGTTGGTCGCGTACCGGACGCCTGATGAGCCACATGTGCGCGCGCGGCACATGTGCTTTGCACTGCGACGGACGCCACACACACACACACACACACACACACACACACACACACACACACACACACACGAGAGGGAGGGTGGGGGTGTGAATGTGCGGATGGTGGAAGAGGGAGGCGTTGCAGTGTGTTAATAGGAATCGGCAAATGGTCTGAGCTGCACAGTCTACACACCTCAGTTGTCTTTTTTTAACAGTAGAAGTTTATTTTGGACATGTTTAACCCTTGTGTAATGTTCATTTTGTTGTTACTCAGCCAGCGTTTGTGGGTCTGATGGACCCGTTGCATTTTGTGGCTTTTAATGCCCCACAATCAAACTCTTTTATGCTAAAATACTGAACAGATGTTTATCTTATCCCAATAAACATCTGTTCAGTATTTTAACATAAAAGTGTTAAAATACCTTATCCCAATAAACATCTGTTCAGTATTTTAACATAAAAGTGTTTGATTGTGAGGCATTAAAAGCCACAAAATGCAACGGGTCCATCAGACCCACAAACGCTGGCTGAGTAACAACAAAATGAACATTACACAAGGGTGTAATGCAGAAACTGGCAGATAAATTTTCCGTGCAACGTTCATATTTTTGTTACTCAGCCAGCGTTTGTGGGTCTGATGGACCCGTTGCATTTTGTGGCTTTTAATGCCCCACAATCAAACACTTTTATGCTAAAATACTGAACAGATGTTTACCTTATCCCAATAAACATCTGTTCAGTATTTTAACATAAAAGTGTTTGATTGTGAGGCATTGAAAGCCACAAAATGCAACGGGTCCATCAGACCCACAAACGCTGGCTGAGTAACAACAAAATGAACATTACACAAGGGTGTAATGCAGAAACTGGCAGATAAATTTTCCGTGCAACGTTCATATTGTTGTTACTCAGCCAGCGTTTGTGGGTCTGATGGATCCGTTGCATTTTGTGGCTTTTAATGCCCCAGAATCAAACACTTTTATGCTAAAACACTGAACAGATGTTTACCTTATCCCAATAAACATCTGTTCAGTATTTTAACATAAACGTGTTTGATTGTGAGGCATTAAAAGCCACAAAATGCAACGGGTCCATCAGACCCACAAACGCTGGCTGAGTAACAACAAAATGAACATTACACAAGGGTGTAATGCAGAAACTGGCAGATAAATTTTCCGTGCAACGTTCATATTGTTGTTACTCAGCCGGCGTTTGTGGGTCTGATGGACCCGTTGCATTTTGTGGCTTTTAATGCCTCACAATCAAACACTTTTATGTTAAAATACTGAACAGATGTTTATTGGGATAAGGTAAACATCTGTTCAGTATTTTAGCATACTTTTATGTTTCACTTTTATGTTAAAATACTGAACAGATGTTTATTGGGATAAGGTAAACATCTGTTCAGTATTTTAGCATAAAAGAGTTTGATTGTGAGGCATTAAAAGCCACAAAATGCAACGGGTCCATCAGACCCACAAACGCTGGCTGAGTAACAACAAAATGAACATTACACAAGGGTGTAATGCAGAAACTGGCAGATAAATTTTCCGTGCAACGTTCATATTGTTGTTACTCAGCCAGCGTTTGTGGGTCTGATGGACCCGTTGCATTTTGTGGCTTTTAATGCCTCACAATCAAACACTTTTATGTTAAAATACTGAACAGATGTTTATTGGGATAAGGTAAACATCTGTTCAGTATTTTAGCATACTTTTATGTTTCACTTTTATGTTAAAATACTGAACAGATGTTTATTGGGATAAGGTAAACATCTGTTCAGTATTTTAGCATAAAAGAGTTTGATTGTGGGGCATTAAAAGCCACAAAATGCAACGGGTCCATCAGACCCACAAACGCTGGCTGAGTAACAACAATATGAACGTTGCACGGAAAATTTATCTGCCAGTTTCTGCATCCAACAGGGGTTCTTCTTTTGTGTTTCTGCACCTGCGGTTCCCAAACAAGATAGCAAACATTGTTTGTCAACACTGTCTGCTCTCATTTTCTCGCACATTTGACCCTCTGATGTTCTGTGTACCTACACTCTGTCCTCCTCCTGTCTAGGCCTGCTGTGTGTGTGTGTGTGTGTGTGGGGGGGGGGGGGGGGGGGGGGTACACATAACATCAATTTCCACACTTCTATTAGCCCTTGGTCCAGTGGACCCGGACATCGTATACGTAATAGAAATGTGTAGGGGGGGTGTATGGTGTGTGGTCATTAAATATGTATTCTGATGTATGTACTTCACAGAAAATGAGCCAAAGTCAGTGAGTCTATATTAATTGTATCATTTTTCTTTTAATAAATAATGAAAACGGGTCCCACAGACCCGAACACCACACAAAAGCAAAGAAAAAGGAAATCATCTTGATAACATAACAATAAAGTGCTGATATGGAAACAAATACTTTACGATGAAAACACGCCAAAAAATAAATAAAGGCAATTGTTTTTTTTCGTATCCAAAAGTGGAGTGGGAAGAAGTGATAGTCATTTACTCCCACCCCCTTATTTTTACGGCGGTCAAAGTTAACGCGATAATAACGTGTTCGCTATAAGCAGTGATGGGCAAGCTACTTGGGTAATGTAAGCTGAGCTACAAGTTACTCTCGGTTAAATGTAGCTGAGCTACAGGGGACGCTATCTGCGGGGAATTGTACATCAAAGCTACATTTAACGGCATTTCTATCTTTGGGCCCACATGTATTATATCAAAGTTCATGTAACTGAGTGTACACATGGACTCAATAAGGATCCATTACTATTAACTATCTGTCATTTAGCTGGGGACACCCTACAACTACCTCTAGGGGTCCCCGCACCCCACTGTGAGTACAAAACCCAAAGCCAGTGAAGTTGGCACGTTGTGTAAATGGTAAATAAAAACAGAATACAATGATTTGTAAATCTTTTTCAGCTTATACTCAATTGAATAGACTGCAAATACAAGATATTTAATGTTCAAACTGAGAAACTAGTTGTTTGTGTGCAAATAATCATTAACTTAGAATTTAATGGTAGAAACACATTTAAAAACAAGTTGGCACAGGGGCATTTTTACCACTGTGTTACTTTCCTTTTAACAACACTCAATAAACGTTTGGGAACTGAGGAGACACATTTTTGAAGCTTTTCAGGTGGAAGTCTTTCCCATTCTTGCTTGATGTACAGCTTAAGTTGTTCAACAGTCCGGGGGTCTCCGTTGTGGTATTTTAGGCTTCATAATGCGCCACACATTTTCAACGGAAGACAGGTCTGGACTACAGGCAGGCCAGTCTAGCACCCGCACTCTTTTACTAGGAAGCCACGCTGTTGTAACACGTGGCTTGGCATTGTCTTGCTGAAATAAGCAGGGGCGTCCATGATAACGTTGCATGGATGGCAATATATGTATGCACCTTTCAGCATTAAATGGTGCATTGACAGATGTGTAAGTTACCCATGCCTTGGGCACTAATACACCCCCATACCATCACAGATGCTGGCTTTTGAATTTTGCGCCTATAACAGTCCGGATGGTTCTCTTCCTTTTTGGTCGGGAGGACACGACGTCCACAGTTTCCAAAAACAATTTGAAATGTGGACACGTCAGACCACAGAACCCTTTTCCACTTTGCATCAGTCCATCTTAGAGGTGGCTTAATAGGTGATGCTGTGGTGTGTTACGTGTGCGAGTGCGGAAGACTCGTGAACGCGCGAGAGTTTGGGTGCCTGTGTCCTAACTTTCAGCTACAGCACGATCGCAAAAGCCCCAACAAGTACAAACGCCACAACACAACGTTAAGGCCCAACACAACTTTAAGCCACAAAAGACGCGACCGATCGAGCGGAAATGAAAAGTCATTTGAGAACGAAATAAAATAGAGGAGATGGTTGAAGGAGAATATAAAAATTAGGGAGCGAGGGACCAACACCATCAAAGAGGGTGAGGGGACGTACATGCTTCCGCACACCTGAGACCTTGTCCTTCGTCGGCGACGCCAGGGCAGAGACCAGATACTGTATGAACTTTATCTAGCAGGTAAATTTACTCTTAAAATGTTGGTTACTGTATTTTTATTACAAATTGCTTGAATGTTTAAAATGTGAGTCGAAAAAGAAGTAAATGCATTGGCCGTTAATTGTTGTTTACTTGCTTGTTTGCATGCACAATTCATTTGAACAGAATTACGAGAAATACCAGGAATATAGGAAACTTAAAGCTAAAAGTTAAAGTACCAATGATTGTCACACACACACTAGGTGTGGCGAAATTATTCTCTGCATTTGACCCATCACCCTTGATCACCCCCTGGGAGGTGAGGGGAGCAGTGAGCAGCAGTGGTGGCCACGCCCGGGAATCATTTTTGGTGATTGAACCCCCAAGTCCAACCCTTGATGCTGAGTGCCAAGCAGGGAGGTAATGGGTCCCATTTTTATAGTCTTTGGTATGACTCGGCCGGGGTTTGAACTCACAACACTCCAACCACAAGGCCACTGAGTAGGTACTTCACTTTCCGTGTCCAGTATTTTTTTCAGTGACACTGCTTATGTTATTAAAAATTTACCGAACCGTTTCGGACATCACAAATATCGAATCGCATCCAATCGTTCAAACAAATCGTTATTGTTAATCCATTGAAAAACAGTTTTATCAGGATGTTTCTTACGATCATTTTGTTTTGTTTGCTTTACATTTCACACGTGTTTTTGTGCACTTCCTGGCTTTGTGACCTGCGCTTTCCCAAATAAAAAAGGGCCTCATTCGTGAAATTGCCTGCCGTCTCTGCATCCCGGGGTCCAGTCATGTACCAGAACATAACACCTTTTTGACACTTTTTTTTTTTTTCCATTTCTGGGCTAAAGTCACCTCGCGTTGGATCAAAAAGTCCTCCTGGACGTCCTGAGGCGAGCTAAGTGAAGGTGAAAATGGAAGACGGTATTTTTAGCTCCGACCGTTTTGCTTCTCCACAGCCTCTCCTCCCGCATGTGTCCACTGTTAACCACTGAAAAACATTCCTGCCAACACTCGCTTTGAAACATCGCTGAGCTCGACGTGATTCACTGGCGCGAAATCCCACACCTGATGATTCACGCGCTAAATCGGCCAAGACCGAGGCGGAGGTGAGGAGCATCAGGGGCATCAAGGGGCAGGAAGTCCCGCCTTCCATTTATCTTTTAATGGGCTGCATGGCCAACCTCACTCACAATACATGTTCATTTCATTTCCCCCAAATGAACCGCAGCTCCCTCCAGTGCCGGCAGCGCTTATGCAGACCAAGACAATATAACAACATGCTTGACTCTAGTCTAGGAAAGACACAATTATCCTGCTAGTCATGTGTGTTGCCAGCTTTTTAGAAAATACTTGCCCTTAATGAACCAGAGTCCCCAAAAAATGGCAGCACTCATGCAGTCCCATATCATTATTGACTATAGGCAAGACACAAGTGTCTCGCTATTCGAAAAATACTTCCCCCATAGCTGCAGCCCCCCAGTTGCCAGCAGCACTCATGCAGCCCCAACCATGCGTGACTATAGCCAAGACACAATTATCTTGCTATTTGAACAATACTTCCCCTCAATGAACTGCAGCTCCCCTGCTGCCAGCAGCACTCGTGCAGTCCCCGACCATGATCAATGGTAGGCAAATACCTATCCTCTTAGTCATGTGTGTTGTCAGCTATTTTGACAATAGTTGCCCTTAATGAACCGGAGTCCCCTCAAAATGGCAGCACTCATGCAGTCCCATATCATTATTGACTATAGGCAAGACACAAGTGTCTCGCTATTCGGACAATACTTCCCCTCAATGAACTGCAGCTCCCCTGTTGCCAGCAGCACTCGTGCAGCCCCCGACCATGATCAATGGTTGGCAAACACGTATCCTGCTAGTCATGGGTGTGGTCAGCTATGTTGACAATACTTTCCCTTAGTGAACCAGAACCCCCAAAAAATGGCAGCACTCATGCAGTCCCATATCATTATTGACTATAGGCAAGACACAAGTGTCTCGCTATTCGGACAATACTTCCCCCATAGCTGCAGCCCCCCAGTTGCCAGCAGCACTCATGCAGCCCCAACCATGCGTGACTATAGGCAAGACACAATTATCTTGCTATTTGAACAATACTTCCCCTCAATGAACTGCAGCTCCCCTGCTGCCAGCAGCACTCGTGCAGTCCCCGACCATGATCAATGGTAGGCAAATACCTATCCTCCTAGTCATGTGTGTTTTCAGCTATTTTGACAATAGTTGCCCTTTATGAACCGGAGTCCTCTCAAAATGGCAGCACTCATGCAGTCCCATATCATTATTGACTATAGGCAAGACACAAGTGTCTCGCTATTCGGACAATACTTCCCCTCAATGAACTGCAGCTCCCCTGTTGCCAGCAGCACTCGTGCAGCCCCCGACCATGATCAATGGTTGGCAAACACTTATCCTGCTAGTCATGGGTGTGGTCAGCTATTTTGACAATACTTTCCCTTAGTGAACCAGAACCCCCAAAAAATGGCAGCACTCATGCAGTCCCATATCATTATTGACTATAGGCAAGCCACAAGTGTCTCGCTATTCGGACAATACTTCCCCCATAGCTGCAGCCCCCCAGTTGCCAGCAGCACTCATGCAGCCCCAACCATGCGTGACTATAGGCAAGACACAATTATCTTGCTATTTGAACAATACTTCCCCTCAATGAACTGCAGCTCCCCTGCTGCCAGCAGCACTCGTGCAGTCCCCGACCATGATCAATGGTAGGCAAATACCTATCCTGCTAGTCATGTGTGTTGTCAGCTATTTTGACAATACTTGCCCTTAATGAACCGGAGTCCCCCCAAAATGGCAGCACTCATGCAGTCCCATATCATTATTGACTATAGGCAAGACACAAGTGTCTCGCTATTCGGACAATACTTCCCCTCAATGAACTGCAGCTCCCCTGTTGCCAGCAGCACTCGTGCAGCCCCCGACCATGATCAATGGTTGGCAAACACTTATCCTGCTAGTCATGGGTGTGGTCAGCTATTTTGACAATACTTTCCCTTAGTGAACCAGAACCCCCAAAAAATGGCAGCACTCATGCAGTCCCATATCATTATTGACTATAGGCAAGACACAAGTGTCTCGCTATTCGGACAATACTTCCCCTCAATGAACTGCAGCTCCCCTGTTGCCAGCAGCACTCGTGCAGTCCCCGACCATGATCAATGATTGGCAAACACTTATCCTGTTAGTCATTGGTGTGGTCAGCTATTTTGACAATACTTTCCCTTAGTGAACCAGAACCCCCAAAAAATGGCAGCACTCATGCAGTCCCATATCATTATTGACTATAGGCAAGACACAAGTGTCTCGCTATTCGGACAATACTTCCCCCATAGCTGCAGCCCCCCAGTTGCCAGCAGCACTCATGCAGCCCCAACCATGCGTGACTATAGGCAAGACACAATTATCTTGCTATTTGAACAATACTTCCCCTCAATGAACTGCAGCTCCCCTGCTGCCAGCAGCACTCGTGCAGTCCCCGACCATGATCAATGGTAGGCAAATACCTATCCTCCTAGTCATGTGTGTTGTCAGCTATTTTGACAATAGTTGCCCTTAATGAACCGGAGTCCTCTCAAAATGGCAGCACTCATGCAGTCCCATATCATTATTGACTATAGGCAAGACACAAGTGTCTCGCTATTCGGACAATACTTCCCCTCAATGAACTGCAGCTCCCCTGTTGCCAGCAGCACTCGTGCAGCCCCCGACCATGATCAATGGTTGGCAAACACGTATCCTGCTAGTCATGGGTGTGGTCAGCTATGTTGACAATACTTTCCCTTAGTGAACCAGAACCCCCAAAAAATGGCAGCACTCATGCAGTCCCATATCATTATTGACTATAGGCAAGACACAAGTGTCTCGCTATTCGGACAATACTTCCCCCATAGCTGCAGCCCCCCAGTTGCCAGCAGCACTCATGCAGCCCCAACCATGCGTGACTATAGGCAAGACACAATTATCTTGCTATTTGAACAATACTTCCCCTCAATGAACTGCAGCTCCCCTGCTGCCAGCAGCACTCGTGCAGTCCCCGACCATGATCAATGGTAGGCAAATACCTATCCTCCTAGTCATGTGTGTTGTCAGCTATTTTGACAATACTTGCCCTTAATGAACCGGAGTCCCCCCAAAATGGCAGCACTCATGCAGTCCCATATCATTATTGACTATAGGCAAGACACAAGTGTCTCGCTATTCGGACAATACTTCCCCTAAATGAACTGCAGCTCCCCTGTTGCCAGCAGCACTCGTGCAGCCCCCGACCATGATCAATGGTTGGCAAACACTTATCCTGTTAGTCATTGGTGTGGTCAGCTATTTTGACAATACTTTCCCTTAGTGAACCAGAACCCCCAAAAAATGGCAGCACTCATGCAGTCCCATATCATTATTGACTATAGGCAAGACACAAGTGTCTC
Organism: Entelurus aequoreus; assembly: GCF_033978785.1. Classification (NCBI taxonomy): domain Eukaryota; kingdom Metazoa; phylum Chordata; class Actinopteri; order Syngnathiformes; family Syngnathidae; genus Entelurus; species Entelurus aequoreus. The sequence goes on along the minus strand of NC_084733.1, from coordinate 74,407,222 downwards.
GCTATTCGAAAAATACTTCCCCCATAGCTGCAGCCCCCCAGTTGCCAGCAGCACTCATGCAGCCCCAACCATGCGTGACTATAGCCAAGACACAATTATCTTGCTATTTGAACAATACTTCCCCTCAATGAACTGCAGCTCCCCTGCTGCCAGCAGCACTCGTGCAGTCCCCGACCATGATCAATGGTAGGCAAATACCTATCCTCTTAGTCATGTGTGTTGTCAGCTATTTTGACAATAGTTGCCCTTAATGAACCGGAGTCCCCTCAAAATGGCAGCACTCATGCAGTCCCATATCATTATTGACTATAGGCAAGACACAAGTGTCTCGCTATTCGGACAATACTTCCCCTCAATGAACTGCAGCTCCCCTGTTGCCAGCAGCACTCGTGCAGCCCCCGACCATGATCAATGGTTGGCAAACACGTATCCTGCTAGTCATGGGTGTGGTCAGCTATGTTGACAATACTTTCCCTTAGTGAACCAGAACCCCCAAAAAATGGCAGCACTCATGCAGTCCCATATCATTATTGACTATAGGCAAGACACAAGTGTCTCGCTATTCGGACAATACTTCCCCCATAGCTGCAGCCCCCCAGTTGCCAGCAGCACTCATGCAGCCCCAACCATGCGTGACTATAGGCAAGACACAATTATCTTGCTATTTGAACAATACTTCCCCTCAATGAACTGCAGCTCCCCTGCTGCCAGCAGCACTCGTGCAGTCCCCGACCATGATCAATGGTAGGCAAATACCTATCCTCCTAGTCATGTGTGTTTTCAGCTATTTTGACAATAGTTGCCCTTTATGAACCGGAGTCCTCTCAAAATGGCAGCACTCATGCAGTCCCATATCATTATTGACTATAGGCAAGACACAAGTGTCTCGCTATTCGGACAATACTTCCCCTCAATGAACTGCAGCTCCCCTGTTGCCAGCAGCACTCGTGCAGCCCCCGACCATGATCAATGGTTGGCAAACACTTATCCTGCTAGTCATGGGTGTGGTCAGCTATTTTGACAATACTTTCCCTTAGTGAACCAGAACCCCCAAAAAATGGCAGCACTCATGCAGTCCCATATCATTATTGACTATAGGCAAGCCACAAGTGTCTCGCTATTCGGACAATACTTCCCCCATAGCTGCAGCCCCCCAGTTGCCAGCAGCACTCATGCAGCCCCAACCATGCGTGACTATAGGCAAGACACAATTATCTTGCTATTTGAACAATACTTCCCCTCAATGAACTGCAGCTCCCCTGCTGCCAGCAGCACTCGTGCAGTCCCCGACCATGATCAATGGTAGGCAAATACCTATCCTGCTAGTCATGTGTGTTGTCAGCTATTTTGACAATACTTGCCCTTAATGAACCGGAGTCCCCCCAAAATGGCAGCACTCATGCAGTCCCATATCATTATTGATTATAGGCAAGACACAAGTGTCTCGCTATTCGGACAATACTTCCCCTCAATGAACTGCAGCTCCCCTGTTGCCAGCAGCACTCGTGCAGCCCCCGACCATGATCAATGGTTGGCAAACACTTATCCTGCTAGTCATGGGTGTGGTCAGCTATTTTGACAATACTTTCCCTTAGTGAACCAGAACCCCCAAAAAATGGCAGCACTCATGCAGTCCCATATCATTATTGACTATAGGCAAGACACAAGTGTCTCGCTATTCGGACAATACTTCCCCTCAATGAACTGCAGCTCCCCTGTTGCCAGCAGCACTCGTGCAGTCCCCGACCATGATCAATGATTGGCAAACACTTATCCTGCTAGTCATGGGTGTGGTCAGCTATTTTGACAATACTTTCCCTTAGTGAACCAGAACCCCCAAAAAATGGCAGCACTCATGCAGTCCCATATCATTATTGACTATAGGCAAGACACAAGTGTCTCGCTATTCGGACAATACTTCCCCTCAATTAGCTGCAGCTCCCCAGTTGCCAGCAGCACTCGTGCAGCCCCAACCATGCGTGACTATAGGCAAGACACAATTATCTTGCTATTTGAACAATACTTCCCCTCAATGAACTGCAGCTCCCCTGCTGCCAGCAGCACTCGTGCAGTCCCCGACCATGATCAATGGTAGGCAAATACCTATCCTCCTAGTCATGTGTGTTGTCAGCTATTTTGACAATAGTTCCCCTTAATGAACCGGAGTCCCCTCAAAATGGCAGCACTCATGCAGTCCCATATCATTATTGACTATAGGCAAGACACAAGTGTCTCGCTATTCGGACAATACTTCCCCTCAATGAACTGCAGCTCCCCTGTTGCCAGCAGCACTCGTGCAGCCCCCGACCATGATCAATGGTTGGCAAACACTTATCCTGCTAGTCATGGGTGTGGTCAGCTATTTTGACAATACTTTCCCTTAGTGAACCAGAACCCCCAAAAAATGGCAGCACTCATGCAGTCCCATATCATTATTGACTATAGGCAAGCCACAAGTGTATCGCTATTCGGACAATACTTCCCCCATAGCTGCAGCCCCCCAGTTGCCGGCAGCACTCATGCAGCCCCAACCATGCGTGACTATAGGCAAGACACAATTATCTTGCTATTTGAACAATACTTCCCCTCAATGAACTGCAGCTCCCCTGCTGCCAGCAGCACTCGTGCAGTCCCCGGCCATGATCAATGGTAGGCAAATACCTATCCTCCTAGTCATGTGTGTTGTCAGCTATTTTGACAATAGTTGCCCTTAATGAACCGGAGTCCCCTCAAAATGGCAACACTCATGCAGTCCCATATCATTATTGACTATAGGCAAGACACAAGTGTCTCGCTATTCGGACAATACTTCCCCTCAATGAACTGCAGCTCCCCTGTTGCCAGCAGCACTCGTGCAGCCCCCGACCATGATCAATGGTTGGCAAACACTTATCCTGCTAGTCATGGGTGTGGTCAGCTATTTTGACAATACTTTCCCTTAATGAACCAGAACCCCCAAAAAATGGCAGCACTCATGCAGTCCCATATCATTATTGACTATAGGCAAGACACAAGTGTCTCGCTATTCGGACAATACTTCCCCTCAATGAACTGCAGCTCCCCTGTTGCCAGCAGCACTCGTGCAGCCCCCGACCATGATCAATGGTTGGCAAACACTTATCCTGCTAGTCATGGGTGTGGTCAGCTATTTTGACAATACTTTCCCTTAGTGAACCAGAACCCCCAAAAAATGGCAGCACTCATGCAGTCCCATATCATTATTGACTATAGGCAAGACACAAGTGTCTCGCTATTCGGACAATACTTCCCCCATAGCTGCAGCCCCCCAGTTGCCAGCAGCACTCATGCAGCCCCAACCATGCGTGACTATAGGCAAGACACAATTATCTTGCTATTTGAACAATACTTCCCCTCAATGAACTGCAGCTCCCCTGCTGCCAGCAGCACTCGTGCAGTCCCCGACCATGATCAATGGTAGGCAAATACCTATCCTCCTAGTCATGTGTGTTGTCAGCTATTTTGACAATAGTTCCCCTTAATGAACCGGAGTCCCCCCAAAATGGCAGCACTCATGCAGTCCCATATCATTATTGACTATAGGCAAGACACAAGTGTCTCGCTTTTCAGACAATACTTCCCCTCAATGAACTGCAGCTCCCCTGTTGCCAGCAGCACTCGTGCAGCCCCCGACCATGATCAATGGTTGGCAAACACTTATCCTGCTAGTCATGGGTGTGGTCAGCTATTTTGACAATACTTTCCCTTAATGAACCAGAACCCCCAAAAAATGGCAGCACTCATGCAGTCCCATATCATTATTGACTATAGGCAAGACACTAGTGTCTCGCTATTCGGACAATACTTCCCCTCAATTAGCTGCAGCCCCCCAGTTGCCAGCAGCACTCGTGCAGCCCCCGACCATGATCAATGGTTGGCAAACACTTATCCTGCTAGTCATGGGTGTGGTCAGCTATTTTGACAATACTTTCCCTTAGTGAACCAGAACCCCCAAAAAATGGCAGCACTCATGCAGTCCCATATCATTATTGACTATAGGCAAGACACAAGTGTCTCGCTATTCGGACAATACTTCCCCCATAGCTGCAGCCCCCAGTTGCCAGCAGCACTCATGCAGCCCCAACCATGCGTGACTATAGGCAAGACACAATTATCTTGCTATTTGAACAATACTTCCCCTCAATGAACTGCAGCTCCCCTGCTGCCAGCAGCACTCGTGCAGTCCCCGACCATGATCAATGGTAGGCAAATACCTATCCTCCTAGTCATGTGTGTTGTCAGCTATTTTGACAATAGTTGCCCTTAATGAACCGGAGTCCCCTCAAAATGGCAGCACTCATGCAGTCCCATATCATTATTGACTATAGGCAAGACACAAGTGTCTCGCTATTCGGACAATACTTCCCCTCAATGAACTGCAGCTCCCCTGTTGCCAGCAGCACTCGTGCAGCCCCCGACCATGATCAATGGTTGGCAAACACTTATCCTGCTAGTCATGGGTGTGGTCAGCTATGTTGACAATACTTTCCCTTAGTGAACCAGAACCCCCAAAAAATGGCAGCACTCATGCAGTCCCATATCATTATTGACTATAGGCAAGACACAAGTGTCTCGCTATTCGGACAATACTTCCCCCATAGCTGCAGCCCCCCAGTTGCCAGCAGCACTCGTGCAGTCCCCAACTATGATTGATTGTAGGCAAGACACACTTATCTTGCTATACACTTGTCTTGTAGGCTATCCAGACCATATTTCCCTTTAGTGTACCAGCAGCACTCGTGTATTCCCCGAAACATACTTGAACTTATTCAATAAACACTTATTTTGCTACATTACTTGTGTTGCCAGATATTTAGAGACTTTATACCCTTGATAACGGGCAACCTCCAAATGTGGCGGCAGCATTCGTGCAGCCCAAGACTATGTTTGACTCTAGTCTAGGAAAGACACAATTATCCTGCTAGTCATGTGTGTTGCCAGCTTTTTAGACAATACTTGCCCTTAATGAACCAGAGTCCCCAAAAAATGGCAGCACTCTTGCAGTCCCATATCATTATTGACTATAGGCAAGCCACAAGTGTATCGCTATTCGGACAATACTTCCCCCATAGCTGCAGCCCCCCAGTTGCCAGCAGCACTCATGCAGCCCCAACCATGCGTGACTATAGGCAAGACACAATTATCTTGCTATTTGAACAATACTTCCCCTCAATGAACTGCAGCTCCCCTGCTGCCAGCAGCACTCGTGCAGTCCCCGACCATGATCAATGGTAGGCAAATACCTATCCTGCTAGTCATGGGTGTTGTCAGCTATTTTGACAATAGTTGCCCTTAATGAACCGGAGTCCTCTCAAAATGGCAGCACTCATGCAGTCCCATATCATTATTGACTATAGGCAAGACACAAGTGTCTCGCTATTCGGACAATACTTCCCCTCAATGAACTGCAGCTCCCCTGTTGCCAGCAGCACTCGTGCAGCCCCCGACCATGATCAATGGTTGGCAAACACTTATCCTGCTAGTCATGGGTGTGGTCAGCTATTTTGACAATACTTTCCCTTAATGAACCAGAACCCCCAAAAAATGGCAGCACTCATGCAGTCCCATATCATTATTGACTATAGGCAAGACACAAGTGTCTCGCTATTCGGACAATACTTCCCCTCAATTAGCTGCAGCTCCCCAGTTGCCAGCAGCACTCGTGCAGTCCCCAACTATGATTGATTGTAGGCAAGACACACTTATCTTGCTATACACTTGTCTTGTAGGCTATCCAGACCATATTTCCCTTTAGTGTACCAGCAGCACTCGTGTATTCCCCGAAACATACTTGAACTTATTCAATAAACACTTATTTTGCTACATTACTTGTGTTGCCAGATATTTAGAGACTTTATACCCTTGATAACGGGCATCCTCCAGATGTGGCGGCAGCATTCGTGCAGCCCAAGACTATGTTTGACTGTAGGCAAAACACTTATCTTACTCCTCACTTGTGTTGCCAGCTATTTAGACTACAATTCCTCTCAATGAACCGCGGTTTCCCAGTTGTTGGTAGCACTCGTGAAGCACCAAACCATGTTTGCCTCTATGCAAGAAACACTTATTTTGCTCCATCACTCGTGTTGCCAGATATCTAAACAATAATTCCCTTCAGTAACGCACAGTTAGTGGCAGCACTCATGCCCAGTTGACGGCAGCGCTCGTGCAGTCGCCGACCATCCTTGACTGTAGAAAAGACACACTGATCTTACCACTCGTGTTACCTGATATTCAAACAACAATTCCCCTCAGTGAATCACAGCTCCCAAGTTGCTGGCAGCACTCGTGCAGAGCAAGACTACTCTATGCTGTCGGCAAATAACTCCTACCTCGCTCCCCGCTTGTGGCGCCAACTCTTTAGACAAAAATCCCCTCAATGAACCACAACTTCCCAGTTGCAGGGAGCACTCGTGCGCTCCCCAGACAATGCTCGACTACAAGCAGGACACAATTATCTTGATTTTCACTTGTGTTGTTTAGACAAAAATGTCATAAAACTGCTTATTTTTAGTACCCTTTTTACTAAAATTATATATTTTTAAATATTTGCTGTAACCTGGAGACGGCGGAAATCTCTCGCTATGAAAGGCACTATAATTAAAATATATTATTAAATTGTATTAAGCTAATAAGGAGAGAAGAATACATATTAATGATGTGCACAGATAACAAAAATAATAACATTAATAATGATAATAATATTATTGGTAAACATAGGGGAAAATAATAAATAACACAAATTAATCTAATAATATTTTTAAACGTCGTATATGAATATTGGTAAAATAATAATAATAATACTTATGAATAATAAAACAATAATAATACTCATAATAATCCATAGTCCCACCTCCTCTAACTGCATTAATTCTGCCAGTTTGGTCATATTAGCTGGTGCCAGACAGCATTACATGCGTGAGATGTGCTGTTTTTTATGATGCATTTGCAGATATTGTCTGCATTTGACTCGCGTAGTCCTCAATATGAAAATATAAATAATGTATTTCTCTTCTATTGCCATGATTTTCTATGCGAGTTTAAAATTCGGACGACTCGGTGGATTTTTAATTTTTTACTACAAGAACAGTCAACAATTAGTACTGTCATGTCTGTTGATCATGTTTTAGTTTGGCTATGTTCTGTTCGGTTTTTGGACTCTTTTTAGTTCCTGTTTTCACTCCATTGTTTTTGTCACCATAGCAACCCATTAGTTTTCACCTGATGCTTTTGGACTCACGCACCTGTGCTAATCATGTCACTACTATTTAAGCCTGTCATTTTCAGTTGGTCGTCCTGGCGACATTACTTCTGATACTCATGCCTGTTCATAGTTTATGCTTCATGCCATGTTTTGTTTTTTCATGTCACAGTTAGCGAGTTTTGTTTCATGTTCATAGTTTCTGCCTTTGTGCTAGTTTTTGTTTCTTATCCAAGTTTCTATCTCCGCCTTGTGCGCTCCTTTTGTTTATTCTTTTGATAGAAATTAAAACATGTTTTTACCTGCGAGCCTTGTCCGGTCCAGTCGTTTTGCATCCAGGGAAAGCTACCCACGCAGGAAACTGCACCATAGTCCACGTCCTGACAAGTACATTCTATTGGGTACATTTAATTTGTGGTGCCCACTATGTGTTGTGTTAAACATGTTTTTTTTGTTTTGTTTTTTTAAATATGCTTGCATACAAGTGTTTTACTCATTACACAAATCATTAATGACTTATGGACAATTAGTAGTTGCTGAGTGTGCTGCTGAAAATACGTTTTGCTTGTTTTTTCAGCTCAAGTTTACACACATTTGTGCTTGGCGGTCTACTTAACGTGCGTACCAAATTATCTAGTGATTCGACAAAACAACCATAAGTTGCGGTGGATATTTTGTAGAGCCGTGTGAGAAATTTCAAGTCAATCTGCTTTGGAGTTTAATAGCAGCGCCACCGCGTTGCGTGTTTGCCGGACGAATGACACATTGAACGAATGTTCTGGCAAATATTCACGTTTTTTTTATTATGTGCGGCGCTTCAGTAGTAGAAGAGTTGCATCATTATTGTAGGAAAATAATTGTTGTTTTTAGTCTTCATCTTGTCTCAGGTAAAGAAAAAAACAAAAAGTTGTTTACACTAAAAAGCTGCTGTGCAGTGTGCTGCACACACACACACACACACAGACACACACGCACACACACACACACACACACACACACACACACACACACACACACACACACACACACACACACACACACACACACACACCACACATTCTTGTATTTGTCACCTTCTTGAGACCTCCAAAAAATGCCTACCTCTTTAAGACCACCCTTTCTAGATATACTGTATAAAGATGTGTATTTACAACATTAATAATATATACATACTATGCAAATGTATAAAGCTTATTGTGAAAAATGTCACAATTCCACAAGAAAAAACTTAGAATTTTGCCAGTACTAAAATAAGTCGGAATTTTACTCAACGCAAGTCAAAATTTTACAAGAAAAACTGAACATGTGTGCAATATCATGATAAAAGTTGGAATTGTACTCAATAACAGTCGCAATTTTACAAGAAAAGCTTAAACTTTTGGCATTTTTATGGGAAGATTCATAATTTTACTTGACAAAAGTCACAATTGTATAAGAAAACTTGAATATGTTGACGATATTATAATAATAACCGGAATTATCCTTTTACTCAAAAAATGTCACTATTTTACAAGAACAACAACAAAAATTGCCAATATTGTATTGGATTGTACATGACAAATGTCACCATTTTGCATTAAAAAGTAATAATTTTACATAAAAAAGTAATACATTTACAAGGAAATATTGCAATATTACAGAAACAGAAAGAAAAAGAGAAATTGTTCACAATTTTTTAAGAAAAAAGTCGACACATTGTGAGAAAAAGACTGCTTTTAGTAAATGTTTTAGTCTTTTTTTTTTGTAATTGGTTTTTAATTTTCATTATTTACTTATACATATTTTATTTATTTTTTTAATTACTTTTGGCCAAAGGGAGCACATTTAAATGTCTTACACACACTAGTTATTGCATATGTTGACCAGAAGTGGAGCACTTAAATTTTGTACACACACTTGTTATTTCATATGTTGACCAGAGGAGGTGGGATCACTTTTAAAACCGACACATAATCAACTTGAAAAATCTCTCCTTTTTGGGACCACCCTAATTTTGATAGATTTCACCACCAGGGGTGCAAATGAGACTTTTCCGTATTGGGACCATGATTTATGTCCTAACTTGTTCACCGGTCCTCATATGGACGGTACTTTTCCCTGTTGATGTCTCAATGAGGATATAAATACAAGAACACACACACACACAAACACGTCACCACACACCTACACACATATTCTTGTATTTGTCACCGTCTTGCGACCTCCGAAAAATGTCAACCTCTTTAGGACCACCCTTTCTAGATATATAAAGATGTGTATTTACAACATTAATAATATATACATACTATGCAAATGTAAAAAAGCTTATTGTGAAAAATGTCACAATTTCACAAGAAAAACTTAGAATTTTGGCAGTACTATAATAAAAGTCGTAATTTTACTCAACGCAAGTCAAAGTTTTACAAGAAAAACTGAACATTTGTGCAATATTATGATCAAAGTTGGAATTGTACTCAATAACAGTCGCAATTTTACAAGAAAAGCTTAAACTTTTGGCAGTTTTGTGAGAAGAGTCGTAATTTTACTACACAAAAGTCACAATTGTATAAGAAAACTTGAAAATGTTGACGATATAATAATAACCGGAATTATCCTTTTACTCAAAAAAGTTAAGTTAAAGTAGGAATGATTGTCACACAAACACTAGGTGTGGTGAAATTTGTCCTCTGCATTTGATCCATCCCCTTTGATCGCCCCCTGGGAGGTGAGGGGAGCAGTGGGCAGCAGCTGTGCCGAGCCCGGGAATCATTTTTGGTGATTTAACCCCCAATTCCAACCCTTGATGATGAGTGCCAAGCAGGGAGGTAATGGGTCCCATTTTTATAGTCTTTGGTATGACTCGGCCGGGGTTTGAACTCACAACCTACCGATCTCAGGGCGGACACTCTAAAAAATGTCACTATTTTACAAGAACAACAAAACAACTTGGCAAAATTATGATAAAAGTCAGAATTGTACATGACAAATGACACTATTTTGCATTAAAAAGTAATAATTTTACATTAAAAAAAAGTAATACATTTACGAGAAAATATTGCAATATTACAGAAACGGAAAAAGAAGAGAAAAAAGTCGACACATTGTGAGAAAAAGACTGCTTTTATTATTTTTTTTGTTTTTTGTTTGTAATTGGTTTTTAATTTGCATTATTTACTTCAAGTTATTACAGTATGTCTCTATATACATATTATATTTATTTTTTTAATTACTTTTGGCCAATGGGAGCACATTTAAAATGTCTTACACAAACTAGTTATTGCATATGATGACCAGAAGTGGAGCACTTCAATTTTTTACACACACTTGTTATTTCATATGTTGACCAGAGGAGGTGGCAGCACTTTTAAAAACGACACACAGTCAACTTGAAAAATCCCTCCTTTTTGGGAACTTGAAAAATCCCTCCTTTTTGGGACCACCCGAGTTTTGATAGATTTCACCACCAGGGGTGCTAATGAGACTTTTCCGTATTGGGACCATGATTTATGTCCTAACTTGTTCACCGGTCCTCATATGGACGGTACTTTTCCCTGTTGATGTCTCAAGGAGGGTAGAAATACAAGAACACACACACACACACACACACACACACACACGCACACACACACACACACACAGAGTAAACAAAATGCTGACAAAGCACCTTGTTAGGATTAGCTTGCACAGCTGAAGAGGAGATTTGGGGTGCAGCTTGGTCCACTGTTGCCTCATCATTAACACTCGCTCATGGCGGAGCAGCGAGAACAAAAGGGGGTGATGCAAACATCTGGACGGGGTCCTCCTCCGAGCCTCCCTCAGCGCCTTGACACTAGCGCGACCTCTTAGCCCGCCGTTTTAATAATCCACAATACGTGACCCATACATATTTATAAGGGCCTCATTATGCCATCAGTCAGAGTAATCATCATCCTGGGGACCGTTACTTTTTTGGCACGGTGCTGCCTTTCAATGAGCGAGCACCAAGCTATGAACTCACCTTCCCTACACTCCATTACCAAATGTTATCTCCGACTGGTGTGGGGTTTCCTCCGCGTCATAAAAGATTCAACAACTCTACAGGCAATGTTTACTGACCATCATGCAAGTGGAAAAAGAAGTGAACCGATTACATGGAAGTGAGGAAAATCACTATGGGGGACTTATAGGGGGATGTTTTGTTTTTTTTTAAACCAGAAGTTATCCTAAAGGGGTAGGGGTATATTTACTTTTACACAAACATATATATGGACTAACAGAGATAAAGGGCCCAAAGTATCCCAAAAAGCAGACACTCAAGGTCCCAAAGGACCACAAATAGTCCCCAAAGGACCACAAAACGGACTTAGCCCTAAAAGTCTTGGTGCTCAAAAAGGTTGAAAATATCATTTATTGTTAGGACCACTTGGGTTATTTGCCTTCAAATGGGTTCATATCGGTTTTGTGGCCCTCAATTAATTTAATTAATGAGTCTAAAGGTCCTGAAAGGCCACAAATAATCCATTAATACCCCAAAACGGACTTACCACTAAAAGTCTTGGTGCCTAAAAAGGTCCAATATATCATTGGGACCACTTGGGTTAGTTCCCTTCAAATGGGTTCAATTTGGTGTTGTGGCTCTCAATTAATTTAATAGTTTAGTCTAAAGATCTTAAAGGGCCACAAATAGCCCCAAAGTACCCCCAAACGGATTTACCTCGAAAAGCCCCAGTGCTCCAAAAGGTCTACAATTTTATGTATCATCGGGACCACTTGGGTTCTTTACCGTCAAATGGGTTCAATTTTGTTTTGTTGCCCTCAATTAATTGAATAGTTTAGTCTAAAGATCCTAAAGGACCACAAATAGTCGCAAAGTACCCCAAAACGGACTTACCAATAAAAGTTTTGGTGCCTAAAAAGTTCTAAAATTGTATGTATTATTGGAAACACTTAGGTTTTTTAACTTCAAATGGGTTCAATTTGGTTTTGTTACCCTCAATTAATTTAATAGTTTAGTCTAAAGAGCTAAAGGACCACAAATAGTCGCAGAGTACCCCAAAACGGATTTACCGATAAAAGTTTTGGTGCATAAAAAGGTCTAAAATGTAATGTATTATTGGGACAACTTGGGTTCTTTACCTTCAAACGGGTTCAATTTGGTTTTGTGGCCCTCAATTAATTTAATAGTCAAGTCAAAAGGTCCTGAAAGGCCACAAATAACCCATAAATACCCAAAAACGGATTTACCACTACAAGTCCTGGTGTTTAAAAAGGTCCTGAACGGACTTACCCCGAAAAGGATCACTGCTCCAAAAGGACTACAATTTTATGTATCATCGGGACCGCTTGGGTTCTTTACCGTCAAATGGGTTCAATTTGGTTTTGTTGCCCTCAATTAATTTAATAGTTTAGTCTAAAGATCCTAAAATAGAACAACTAGTCGCAGAGTACCCCAAAACGGACTTACCAATAAAAGTGTTGGTGCCTAAAAAGGTCTACAATTGAATGTATTATTGGGACCACTTGGGTTCTTTACCTTCAAATGGGTTCAATTTGGTTTTGTGGCCCTCAATTAATTTAATAGTTTAGTCTAAAGGTCCTGAAAGACCACAAATAGTCCCAAAGTACCCCAAAACTGACTTACCCCTAAAAGTATTGGTGGCCCAAAAGGTCCCGAATATCATTTATCATTGGTACCCTTTGGGATCTTTGCTTTCAAATGGGTTCAATTCGGTTCTGTGGCACGCAAATAATTTAATAGTTTAGTCTAAAGGTCCTGAAAGACCACAAATAATCCCAAACTACCCAAAAACGGATTTACTCGTAAACGTATTGGTGCCTAAGAAGGTTGAAAATATCATTTATCATTGGGAACACTCTGGTTATTTGCCTTCAAATGTGTTCAATTCATTTTAACTAAAATTATACAGTATATATATTTTTATTTTATTTTTATTTTGTATTATTTACTTTTATTTATTTTTTAATAAATGGCTGTGAATCACTGTTATATTGGAATTCTTATCAATATTGATAATGTTGTTGATATTATCCATTTTTGTTTGACTATTTTGGATTGTTTTGTGTCATGTTTGTGTGTCCTCTCATTTACTCTGTTGATGGCTATTCTAAATTTGCTTGGTTGCTGGGTCAGGTTTGGTTTAGAATTGGAATTATTGTGTATTATTTTGTTAAAATGATTACAAAATGTTGTATAAAAAAAAAAAAAAGAAAAAAAAGAATTAATTTTACTGATTGATTCATTTTGGTATATGAAGCTGTTGAAATATGATTACAGTCAAGTTTATACTGTATAATAATTATTTTGTAATACCAGTTGGAGTCAGAACATCCAATCATGTCAAGATAAGAAGGATGTTGGCATCATTTTGTCCCCCCCGGCTAACGTGAAAGATCCACCCCGTCCTTTGCTTCAAAGACACGTAACAGAATGGCGCATAAAGTCAGCTGACTCTTAAAGGCACCCTTCCTTTGAACGCTCGCAGTGATAACTAAAGGTTATCCGCTCAATGGACCCGCCGCTGTAATTGACATTCAGCCATAAAACGCCTGGCGCAGATGAATGCTAAACGGCGGCTAGCTGATTAGCGCCCAGCCCGGTCGCTGTCAACAGCGTCATCTGCCCTATGGGAAATGTCACATCGGCGCTGCTGGAGGCCTCGGCGGCCTGGTGATGCACGCACCCTCGCCACGTCGCCGCGGCGGGTAGCACACGGTAAACACTGCCGTTTGATCCGCATGCCGCTAAATGATGACATTTGCAAGTTTGAGCTGGCGACGGAGGCAAGGAAAAACTCCAAGCTGTGTTCCGGATGGACGCAGTGGACCGATTGCAACTGAACTTGTACGACAAAAACAAGTCCACAACATCCGATACAGCCTTCAGTAGAAATGCTAAAGTACACTTACAGCTGATTAAGTACACTAAAAAGTGTGATATTTGTCACTTCCGATACGATATCAATATTGGCCGATACTGATAATAATCCGAGACGATATCAGCACAAATCATACATAGGGATGATATAGGCTCTGTGTTTTTTCTGACCTAACGTATATATACCTAAGGCTGCCAATTATGGCCAAAGTAATAATTAAGATTAGGGATGTCCGATTATATCGGACTGCCGATATTATCGGCCGATAAATGCTTTAAAATGTAATATCGGAAATTATCGGTATCGGTTTTGTGAAGGATATATATATATATACATATATACATATTTAAGATTTATTTCTTTTTATAGTCATATTTGAAACAGCTAGTGTTTTTCCATTTGTACTCTTTCTATTTGTTCATCTTATGCCCGCAAGTACACTGTGTGAGTTACCTTGAGGCTTTGGAATGTAGGGAGTTGGAGTACTCACTTATATCTTATCTTTAGTTGAACAATGAACCTGTATGTCCCTTATGGAGAGGGTGGGGGCTGTTTGCAGATTGAAGAAGTGGTCTCTTCCGTATAAGTGTTAGAACAACTTGGGAAGCCGATATGAACTTATTAGTTTAGGTTGTTCTCCTGAAATTTCAGTAAAACTTGTTGATATTCCTATTCTGTCCTGGTAGTCCTTCATACTCATCTTATATGTCATCCAAAAGAATTTGGGATTGACCAGTAATTAAGATTCCCTTGGAGGAAGAACTGGTCGGACGCAACAGTTTCAAAATTATCGGTATCGGTTTCAAAAAGTAAGATTTATGACTTCTTAAAACGCCGCTGTGTACACGGACGTAGGGAGAAGTACAGAGAGCCAATAAAACTTAAAGGCACTGCCTTTGCGTGCCGGCCCAGTCACATAATATCTACGGCTTTTCACACACACAAGTGAATACAAAGCATACTTGGTCAACAGCCATACAGGTCACACTGAGGGTGGCCGTATAAACAACTTTAACACTGTTACAAATATGCGCCACACCAAACAAGAATGACAAACACTTTTCGGGAGAACATCCGCACCGTAACACAACATAAACACAACAGAACAAATACCCAGAACCCCTTGCAGCACTAACTCTTCCGGGACGCTACAATATACACCCACGCTAGCCCCCACCCCCACCTCAACCCCGCTAACCCCGCCCACCTCAACCTCCTCATGCTCTCTCAGGGAGAGCATGTCCCAAATTCCAAGCTGCTGTTTTGAGGCATGTTTAAAAAAAAGAATGCACTTTGTGACTTCAATATTAAATATGGCAGTGCCATGTTGGCATTTTTTTCCATAACTTGAGTTGAAGTTGTTCTCTTATTTTGGAAAACCTTGTTACATTGTTTAATGCATCCAGCGGGGCATCACAACAAAATTAGGCATAATAATGTGTTAATTCCACGACTGTATATATCGTATCGGTTGATATCGGTATTGTTAATTAAGAGTTGGACAATATCGGAATATCGGATATCAGCAAAAAAGCCATTATCGGACATCTCTAATTAAGATTATTGTTATCAATATTGAAATCATGATTACTGATTGTTAGGTAAAACAGTGTTAGGGTGTGAAAGTAATACCATCATGTCATTTGTAATGTCTAATAAAAAGACTATAGATAAACATTATCCATATATTTATAGACACATAGTATTTGTTTCTTTTCTTTATTAACATCAACTTGTCAGCTTTTTGTCATTACATGATGCCTCTATCTTTATTTTTACATTTTGATACAGAGAGTTTTTTTTTTTTTTTCTAATTTATGTACATCATATTGATGATGTATCGGGACAGATCCATTATGAGTTTCAGCAGAAATATGTCGTATAGGAATGAACTATACACAATGACACATTAACAAAATGATGTCGCATGCATGATTTTTGAAGTGACATGAAAAAACCCCCACAATTAATGTAAACAAAACCTGGCGTTTACTTTTTGATATCAAAATAAAACACAAAGCAGTTCGGCTAATCTAGTTGAAGTCTAATAAACAAGCTTTGTTCTTCTCCAACGCCTCCCTAGTGGTTCAGTACAACAGTTTGGCCAACAACAACAAAAAACAGGAGTGATACCTCTGACATCGAATAAACAATCTTCACCCTGCCCTTGTTCAATTTGATGAGCTGACACGACATTTTAGCTTGTATTGAAGAGGAAGATTTTGTCTTGACCCGAGATCTACAAAGCGGAGAGGAAGCAGGACCTGACTCCCCTACAGGGACCTCTTCTTTGAACTGTTCTGTAACCAAAGGCGATGGCTGTTTACGACCACCGTTCCTTAGAAACAGCTGTTGCCATGTAATCAGGGAAAGTCCAAATACAAGAGGCGGCGCACAATCTTTCGCCAGAGCGTGATGGAGACTGTACAAGAGAACAGCCCAGACGTTTCCCTTCAATTGAGCCAAATTGAATTATGTCTCTATTTAATTCCTTGCTTCTTGTCTTGTTTAGTGGATGTCATCAGTGTTCTCCAGGCACCTTTTCTTTGAACTGTTTTACGACCTTTTCTTTGAACTGTTTTGTGATGAGGGCGATGGCTGTTTACGACCCACCTCCCTTAGAAACAGCTGGTGCCATGTAATCAGGGAAAGTCCAAATAAAAGAGGAGGCGTACAATCTTTCGTCAGAGCGTGGTGGAAATCTGTCGATTTTATAGTAAAAACAAATTTCAGTTGCCAAAATGTTACCGTAAAATGTTTACAGTACAATATATACTGTAAATGGAAATGAAAAAAAAAACAGTACCTGTCAGAATAATTGCATCTAAGTTTTCACAAAACTTTGTGTTACATTGAGTTCAGGTCACCCAGCGAGAAGACAAAAGTTGTCTTTGATCTTACCAAGAAGAAGGCTTATAAAACTCCACTGTGTAGGATGGGAAGCAACATGAAGGTGTTCTGTTTCTTTGATGTATTGCAATCAACAGAAATATATCGTCTTGACCCGAGATCTACAAAGCGAAGAGGAAGCAGGACCTGACTCCCCTACAGGGACCTCTTCTTTGAACTGTTCTGTAACCAAAGGCGATGGCTGTTTACGACCACCGATCCTTAGAAACAGCTGTTGCCATGTAATCAGGGAAAGTCCAAATACAAGAGGCGGCGCACAATCGTTCGCCAGAGCGTGATGGAGACTGTACAAGAGTACAGCCCAGACGTTTCCCTTCAATTGAGCCAAATTGAATTCTGTCTCTATTTAATTCCTTGCTTCTTGTCTTGTTTAATGGATGTCATCAGTGTTTGAACCTGACACAAGCGCTTGGCTCCGTTTACTCCGAGGGGAAATCTCCGCAGCAAAGTCGGTGTCGTTTGTTCGCCATGATTATCAAGCCAAGCACCGATAGTGCGCATGCGCCTGACTTCGTGTTGCCGAAAATACATTAATAAATATTCGTTTATTCGGTCATTAAACAATTATCACTAACCGCCGGGAATTATCGCAAATTATCACTATACCGTTTACTGTTAAATCATGTGGAGGTTTGCTCTCAAGGGGGTTCTTCGGACCACCAAGCACCGACATGAGAGCCCGGTTTCAGGTTCACAATACAGTTTTATTTTTCAATAATGTTCTCAGGTTGCTTTCCAGCAGTTGTCTCTCGCTCTCGCTCGCGCTCTTGCTCCAGCTCCAATAACCTCTCTCCTCCGGGCTGCTGCTTATACAGAGCGACAGGTGATTAGACAACAAGGCCCACCTGGGCCATCTACGCACCTGACGCTGACTTTGAGGTAGGTCCTGGCACACCCTGTTCCGCTGTAGGCTTCCCGCCGCGCGTTTAAGAGCGCACTGCTGTGTTTAGATGGAGGCAGGTGCGGAAAATATTGTAGACACTTGTCCCCACACTAAAAGTATACAGCGAAGGCCACGCCCCCCTCCACACATCCCTTGCCCATTAACAAGTAAAAAGTCAAGGGTGGTCACGGCATGTTCTTGTTGGTAAATTTTTTGGGCATTACGGCAAATGAAAAAAAAATAAAAAATTATATATATATATATATTTTTTTTTTCTTCTTTTTTTTTTCTTAAGTTTTGACTCAAACGTGTGGACAATGCTGAAGAAACAAGTCCATGTCTTAAAACCAACAAATTTAGCTACACTGCACCAATTTTGTCAAGAGGAGTGATCAAAAATTCAAGCAGAAGCTTGTGGATGGCTTCCAAAAGTGCCTTATTGCAGTGAAACTTGCCAAGTGACATGTAACCAAATATTAACATTGCTGTATGTATACTTTTGACCCAGCAGATTTGCTCACATTTTCAGTAGACCCATAACAAATTCATAAAAGAACCAAACTTCATGAATGTTTTTTGTGACCAACAAGTATGTGCTCCAATCACTCTATCACAAAAAAAATAAGAGTTGTAGAAATGATTGGAAACTCAAGACAGCCATGACATTATGTTCTTTACAAGTGTATGTAAACTTTTGACCACCACTGTATATTTATGTGTATTCAACATCAACCAATAAAGCTGTGATGACCCTGACAAGAAGTTCCGTCATTCATGTTTAGCTCTAATTAGCTCGCATAATGACGCAGAAGAATAACGAGGAAACGAGAAAATTACTAACATCCTTCCTCCACAACTCTTTGGGAAGCACAATGACGCGGGAGGTGAAACAAAACAAAAAAACAAGGCCAAATAATGAACCCGCTGCCTTGACTCTAATCACAAATGTAAAAACAAGCAATTATAACCCGACCTGGACCACACTGAGACCTACATGTGTTATTACATGACGCACACTTCACTTCCTTTTATTTGTCCACTTCCCAAGCGTGAGATATGGCGGACATTACCCCTAATTGCCAGGCCATTTGCGCTTTAAAGTGCAATTATTAACATGCGATCCCCTAAGCCCCGCCTCCCTTAATTGCCTCTGCAGTGAAGAGCTGCAGACAATGGCCTCTCCTCCGTTTACGCGCGTGTGGAAAACCACACGCTGAATTAAGCCTTCAGTAAAATGATTATTGACATTTCCTTTTTTGTTGTGTTTTTTTTTTTTTTTTGTGCAAAGAATTCAATGCAGAACATTTGCATAACAATCCCTGGCCTTTGGTTGACATTTATTATAGCCTTGGAATTACAAACAGCCCAAATAACGAGATCGGAAATACCAAGAGTGTCACGTAAAAAAAAAAAAAAAAAAAAAAGAAAAAAGACAGCAATGAAATGCCATATTTTTTTGTATTATGTCTAAATGAAATACGGAGAATAATATTCAGTAACATGTAAAGCTTATAGGCCTACTGAAAGCCACTACTACCGACCACGCAGTCTGATAGTTTATATATCAATGATGAAATCTTAACATTGCAACACATGCCAATACGGCCGGGTTAACTTATAAAGTGACATTTTAAAATTCCCGGGAAATATCCGGCTGAAACATCGCGGTATGATGACGTATGCGCGTGACGAAGTCCGAGTAACGGAAGTTATGGTACCCCGTAGAATCCTATACAAAAAGCTCTGTTTTCATTTCATAATTCCACAATATTCTGGACATCTTTTGCAATTTTTTTAATGAACAATGAAGGCTGCAAAGAAGACAGTTGTAGGTGGGATCAGTGTATTAGCAGCGGACTACAGCAACACAACCAGGAAGACTTTGTTGGAGCGCTAGCCGCGCTAGCCGCCGAATTCACCTTGACTTCCTACGTCTCCGGGCCGCCAAACGCATCGGGTGAAGTCCTTCGTCCTTCTGCCGATCGCTGGAACGCAGGTGAGCACGGGTGTTGATGAGCAAATGAGGGCTGGCTGGCGTAGGTGGAGAGCTAATGTTTTTAGCATAGCTCTGTGCAGTCCGGTTGCTAAGTTAGCTTCAATGGCGTCGTTAGCACAGCATTGTTAACCTTCGCCAGCCTGGAAAGCATTAACCGTGTATTTACATGTCCACGGTTTAATAGTATTGTTGATTTTCTATCTATACTTCCAGTCAGGGGTTTATTTCTTTTGTTTCTATATGCAGTTAAAGCAAGATGCTATCACGTTAGCTCGTAGCTAAAGCATTTCGCCGATGTATTGTCGTGGAGATAAAAGGCACTGAATGTCCATTTCGCGTTCTCGACTCTCATTTTCAAGAGGATATAGTATCCGAGGTGGTTTAAAATACAAATCTGTGATCTACAATAGAAAAAGGAGAGTGTGGAATCCAATGAGCCAGCTTGTAGCTAAGTTACGGTCAGAGCGAAAAAAGATACGTCCATCGCTGCCTCTCAAGTCAGTCACTGTAACGTTCCTCATCTACGAATCTTTCATCCTCGCTCAAATTAATGGGGTAATCATCACTTTCTCGGTCCGAATCTCTCTCGCTCCATTGTAAACAATGGGGAATTGTGAGGAATCCTAGCTCCTGTGACGTCACGCTACTTCCGGTACAGGCAAGGCTTTTTTTTATCAGCGAGCAAAAGTTGCGAACTTTATCGTCGATTTTCTCTACTAAATCCTTTCAGCAAAAATATGGCAATATCGCGAAATGATCAAGTATGACACATAGAATGGATCTGCTATTCCCGTTTAAATAAAAAAAAATAATTTCAGTAGGCCTTTAAGGTAAATACAGCCACCTCATTAGGTACCCCTGCACTTACAGCAGTGCTTCTTTTCTGTTCACCTCGCAAGGAAGAAGAACACATTTTGCACCCTACCAATCTATAAACAGCATAATTTGTCTATAAAATTGTAATAAGTGCACCTCTGCATAACATAGTATCCTTATTAATGTTAAAGAAAAAGGAAAGATCAACTTAAAACATTTGGATATCTATCCATCCATCCATCCATTTTCTACCGCTTGTCCCTTTTGGGGTCGCGGGGGGTGCTGAGCCTATCTCAGCTGCATTCGGGCGGATATATATATATATATATATATATATATATATATATATATATATATATATATATATATAAATAAATAAATAAAAAGGAGTAGGAATAACTTAGTATAACTTTTCTCAGAAAACCCTCCAAAAAAACAAAACAAAAAAAACCTTCGCTACACATCTTAAAATAATGCCAACAACCCGTCGGTCAGCAACAGACATGGATTTTGTAAGTTTGATCGTTTCTTTCAGTGAATACGCTAACCTAGCATGATGCTGCTGTTCAAAATGCAATGTTAGCATTACGGCTAACATCGTTATGCTAGTGTCGCTAACGTGGGGGGGGGGGGCAAACACGGCTCATTTGCGTTAAAGCGACAGACACACAAAACACTTATAAAAAGTCTTAATTCCAGCATGAGGGCTGGGCAGAAGGCGACGTCGTTGAAGCCTACGTCTCGTAAGGGCAACACAATAAGGCAGGTTGCCATGGTAACTGAAAGGCTGAACGTGAGGAACAGCTCGTGGGTGATGAGCGAGGCCATAAATATTCATATCCGCAGGACAGGACGCACAAATCGGTGTGTTTTCACGTCGCTGGTTTGCCGTGCTCTCGAGGTCATCCCAGCATGCTTTGCGCTGACTCAATAGCGAAATGCACAAATACACCAAATATGGTTATGGTTATAATTGATTTCCAACATGCATGCAGTTACAATTTGGAATACAAACCGGATTTGCTCGGATTTCTAGAACATTGTGGAATTGATATGAACATAAATAATCTGTTCCAGGGTTAAACTGTGTAAGTTTGTCAAAGCATTAATCATAAAAACTTATCGCACGTATAAACTCGGGTTAATTAGGCAATTTTGAAGCAAATGCTCATTTACTTGAACCGCTGAAATTTCGACTAGTGTGCTGATGGGACTTTAGGTTTTTGCAAATAAATTAAATGCGTTAAAGTAAAATATTTCAGTGTTAATAAAAAATGTTTCCTGTATGAGATTTTCTCTATACAATTGCATTTGTTAGTGAAGGGTAAATGACACCTCGGTGAGTGTGTGGCACACTCACTGACTGTATTGACACTGCACTATAACATAACATATGAAAAAAGTCAGTACATTTAACCTAAATTAGTCAGCATATATATATATATACACATATATATATATATATATATATAATTATTTTTTTTATTTTTTTTAAGTGGGGCCCCAAGCTAGGGATAGCCCTAGGTTGTTTACTAATGGTAAAAGGTATTAATGATAGCCGCGTTAAAAATCATTGACGGTTAGAATTACAGTTTGACTTTAAAATGATAGAAAAAAAAACTTGATTGATAACTGCACTTTGATGAACTCACAGACTGACTGGCGCTATCTTAAATGCTAACATGAAAACAAAAGGCATTAACGCATCTCCCCGTTAAGAAGCGACATATCTAAACTTATATAAAGACTGAGCAACTATTCAGTTGTGCACATTGAACCTACAAGCTGTGGTCTCTTAGGACAAAGTGATGGTTTAATACGAATACGAGACAAAGGTGTTTTTATGATGCGTTCAAGGACGGCTGAACAGGGTAGGACGCCACAACGCCCGCCAGAAATAATAATTAATAAAAATAGATTTAATTTGTTAGCAATTTTTTTAAAACACATCTTAAAGTGCTAAAGTACAATATTTAAAACAGTAAACGTTCAACCATTAAAAAAGATAATACTAAGACTAAAATGCTTAGTTTTGTCAAAAAACAATTACAGAATTTCAAAATGAATAAAAAATTGATGTTAATCGTCCTGTTATTTTAATCAATCTTAATTTTAATTAATAATCTCTTGATTTAGTTATTGATGTTTTAAAAATGCCCGAAAACAAAATAAACAACAATTAGGAATTGGTCATGAAATTAATTAACATTTTCAATAAATTTACAGTTATGGTCATTTTAATTTTTATTTCAATGATACATTTAATTTAGGTATTCATGTTTTTCAAAAAATTGGAATAAAAAGAAAACAATCAGGAGTTTGTCATAAAATAAAATAAAAACATCTTAATAAATGTAACTTATAATAATGTTCTTATTCTTAATTAAATCCACCAATCTTTATTGTAATTATTAATCTCTGAATTTTCATCAGTGACTAAAAATTATTAGAAAAATTACCAATCACATAAATTACTAACAATATTCCAACTTTTTCTCCTCAAGTGAAAAATAGGACCTTATTAAAAACTCTTAGAACAAAAAACATAATTTACAATTGTAAAATGAAAATGAAAAAAAAAAAATATATATATATATATATATATATATATTAAAATGAAAACTTTTTTCGGGAGAAGTTAAAATATTTGGGAAAATTCCAGATTTTCTTGTTCGAAAAAAAAATATCAAAATGTACTTTGTTAATATAACTTTTTTTGTCTAATAATTGTTTTATTAGTGAACATGAGTAACATTACAAATACTCTAGGGAGGAGTACTGTTCACATTTGAACTGATACAGTACCGATTCCCGATACCTACGAATCGATATCGGTGCCCGACGGTAACAACTTGTGGTACTGTTGTGTGTTTATAAATATTGTTTCGGATTATAAAATATATATTTTTTACTGCAACATTTAAAAATGAGCTGATTACGATAACTGCTGTCTAGTTGTTGTATCTTGTTTTACCATCATGTTTCTTAGTATATAGGTATGACAGTAGGTCACAGACATTAGATGGCAGTAGAGTATAGTTTATGGTTTGTGTTTTTGGTTGCACCCCAAAAAGTGTTAGCACTGTAAGTATTGTACTTTTTACAAAGTGACTGTTTGATTGTAACATGCATCTTAGTTGTACTGTTCATTAACACATTTGAAGGCGTTGAAATCAACATGGAACAAAGCTCATGCTAGTCTGTAGCATGTCAATAGTAAAGCCAATGTATATTAGCATCAAGCTACCACATTTTTGGAATAGTAGAGCTTTACTTAACTTTGGGGCACTTTTTGAGTCAATTTCTTTGTCAGCATTGAAATTTGCAGTATAGCCTAGAGGTAGTTTGGCGGAGTCTGCTCTCAGTGCTGCTGGAGTGATCGCCAAGTGCCAAAGTGCAAAGGGGTACCGAAACACGGCACCGTTGGATTTTACGTGAATCGCTGTATAAAAAAGTATCCATCCCTAATTCCAACTATATTTATTATTTATTTTTCAACATAACTAACATTTTTGAGTGTTCTTTTAGGAACTAAACTGTTTTTTTTCTAATTTATTTTGAGTGTGGTTGATAAACTAATATAATAAAATATCCTGTGTCTTGGTATTATATTACAACTTCATTGTTAAATATGCTAACTTATTTCTCACAGTAAGAACTTAGACGACCATTGACAAACATAAAAAATGACATTCCGGGGTTTTTTTAATGGTAAAATCAGTAAAATTTGTTACCGTTTTGTTGCGTTTACATTGTCAAAATTTGTGTACATGGTATCAATAAGGCATTTAAGTATTATTTGTATTCAGTCAGGTGACTTTTTCTGAGATGTTTACTTCACGTGAACAAATTGGTGGTCAACCAAACCAATATAGCAAACTAGTACACAAGGGTGTAGATCTTCCTGTTTTAAGAATTCATATACAACACTGGTGTCAAACTTAAGGCCTGGGGGCCAGTTCTGGCCCCCCACATCATTGTATGTGGCCCGCAAAAGCCTGGAAAAATGGGTTTCAATAATTGATTTTTTTTTTTTTTTTTACTAAATGCATTCGTTGTTTCAATTTTGACAGAAAAAAAAAAGCATATTTTAAACTTTAATATCATCTGATCATGCCAATTATATTATTACATACCCTGGAGGTCGACTGCTGCTATAAAGCGCTGCCAGCCGTCCATCACCCCGAAGGGGAATCAAGCGTTGGTGAAGGCGTGGTGTGGGGGTGGGGGTGTGTGTGTGTGTGTATGCCCATTGTCTTGGGTGTGTTGATGTAGTGTCGATAGGCCTAGGGCCGTTCTGCATGCAAGCAAAAGTGTTGTTGAGGAGGGAGGGAGGTCAAAAGCGTCCATCATTGAGGAGTCCTCGGGGGAATGTTTTCAGAACAGCCTGCTCCTGTTGTTACATCAAGGCCATTCGAGGGAGTCAAATCGTAGATTAGGATTTTGTTTTCCCGCTAACAGACATTACAATGGCTTGTCTGTTCTATTCATATCCATTTATTCCCTTTCAACCAGCTTTTCCATGATGTGATCCATCTTGCGATTCAGTTCAGAACAGATAAATAAAACGTTTGGTTAACAAAATGAGACAGAGGAGTGGCATAAAACACGTCTTTCTGTGGCAGCGTCGGAGAAAGTCGTACTTATAAACAAACTACGGTGAGTTCAAGGACCGCTGAAATTAGTAGGGCAAAACGAACGCTCGCCAAATACTCTCATCAGTGAAGCATGTTTAATATAAAGAGTGGCATTTCTGACAATTAGGAATGTTTGTGTCAGGTTTGTCCTCCTACAGAAAGGACATAAAATTAGCTCAAATATACCTACAAACGAGGCATAATGATGCAATATGTACATACAGCTAGCCTAAATAAACCGTATAAAAACAAAAAATATATTAATTCCCTCATATTTTTCCATTTTCATACATTTTTAAAATCCTCCAGCGAGCCACCAGGGTGGCGCCAAAGAGCAGCATGAGGCTCTAAGGCCGCAAGTTGCAGACCCCCGGACTAGAGAGTTCTATTCCAGAGCCACCTTTCTCGTCGTCATTTTCGTAGAACCTCGACGTCTTTCGCCCTTCTTGATTACCTCTCGAGGAACTCCGAAGAAACTTGTATCCTTTTCGCGATTCGAACGGTTCCAACAGCCTAAAACATCGGCAGCATGGGACATTTTTTTTGGTAACGCTTTAGTATGGGGGAACATATTCACCATTTGTGTCTTGGTAAGATGGAATGATGTATTATATTACAAGGTAATTATTTAAATATGCTAACTTATTTTGTCACAGTAAGAACTTAGCCTACCATTGGCAAACAAACATGGTAAAATCGGTAAAGTTGGTTACCGTTTTGTTGCGTTTACTTTGTCAAAAGTTGTGTGGATGGTATCAATATGGCATGCAAGTATTCTTTGTATTCAGTTTTTCTTAGATGTTTACTTCACGTGAACAAAGTGGAGGTCAACCAAACCAATATGGCAAACTAGTACAAAAGGGGCCTAGATCTTCCTGCAAAAAGCAGATATCAGTGATGCATGGAAGCTGAAAAAAAAAAAAAAATTAAACGTCCCTTGCTCTTGTCCCACTTTGCGTCCGCGCCATCCAAGAACGGGCGAGCGCTGACATCCAAAAAGCAAATGGAGACGGATGGCGGCGTTGAGACATCCGCTCCCTTTTCGCCTTTGGAAAGACGAGGTAGACGCTTGTCATGGCCGTGTACAAATTACCCCAAAGGAGATGCCAGTCAGAGCGTCGTCGTGTTGATGTGACGTGTGAGCGAAGCTTTGATCAGGAATTTATCAACAAAAACAAACCTCTTCCCTCCCTTATAGTGTTTAGTTTTTTTTTGCAAAATGTTCTAAATGACTTGACGGGGATTTTATTTGAAACGGCTTGTTGGCACCAATGAGGCTTTCCATTGATGAGGCTTGGCAGTGTCTGTTACCACGGGGACAAGCCTGATTAGCAATACCCTCCTGGATCTCTCACACAAACACACACACACACACACACACACACACACACACACACACACACACACACACACACACACACACACACGGTAATACATTTTCATAGCACTGACCTTAGAAACATTTCTCAAAAAGCAGCAAAAACTAAAGTTATAAGCCTCTGTAACGTACCGGTCCGCCACCCCCCGCATCGTGTCATTGCTGGTTTAAGAGCAGAGGAGCATGTTCGGCAGCGCACAATCACGGAGTACTTACAATCAGACACGGTGTGTAGACAGAAAAGGGAGAACGGACGCATTTTGACTTAAAAACTAACGATAAAGGTGAAGTTATAACACTGAAACGCCCTCAGGAAGAGGTGCTTTAAAACATGGCTAGCTCGCTAGCGGCTAAAGTTTAGCCCCAGTGTTGTAGCTACTTCTGAGTCACTAATCCTCGCCTCCATGGCGACAAATAAAGTACATTTCTTACAAGTATCATCCCTGCAGGATGAGGAATAGCTAAACATGCTTCACTACACACCGTAGCTCACCGGCGTCACAATGTAAACAAACGCCATGGGTGGATCTACACCTGACATCCACTGTAATAATATCAAATACAGGACCGTATCTAGTCGATACTACTATGATTACGTCAATATCTTTTGGCATTACAACACCTTCTTTAGTTTAAAAAAAATGTATATTATGTTTATAAACTCAGGAAATATGTACTTGGACACATGAGGACTTTGAATATGACCAATGTATGATCCTGTAACGACTTGGTATCGGATCGATACCCAAATTTTATCAAACAACAGAAGAATAATTGATTATTACATTTTAACAGAAGTGTAGATAGAACATGTTAAAATAAAAAGTAAGCAGATATTAACAGTAAATGAACAAGAAGATTAATAATTAATTTTCTACCACTTGTCCTTAATAATGTTGATAAAATAATAGAATGATAAATGATACAATATGTTACTGCATATGTCAGCAGACTAATTAGGAGCCTTTGTTTGTTTGCTTACTAATAAAATACCAGTTGTCTTGTATGTTCACTATTTTATTTAAGGACACACTTGCAATAAGAAACATATGTTTAATGTAGCCAAATATTTTTTGCTAAAATAAAGCCAAAAATGCAATTTTTTGTGGTCCCCTTTATTTAGAAAAGTATCGAAAAGTATCGGTACCAAAATATTGGTATGGGGACAACACTAGCAGATAGACCATTTAATGTCCCCTAAAATGGCAAAAGTGACTTTTTTTTATTGATGTTCCAACAGTTCTTAGAGCCTGATTATGAGCAGAACAAAACAGGCTTTGCGACACGTCTAAAAGGCAGGGGCACTTTTTGTATATTTTGTTGTAGGACAGAGGGTGTCAAACTCATTTTAGCTCAGGGGCCGCATGGAGGAAAATCTCTTCCCATGTGGGGCCAGACAGGTAAAATCATGGCATTATGACTTAAAAATACAACTAGGACAAATTCAGATTGTTGTCTTTGTTTTACGTTGGCCCAAAATAGAACAAGGACATTCTGAAAATGTACACATCACAAATAATCCTCTTGACAAAACACTTAGTTATTAAAAAAAATTCTGAGGAAAAAAATTGGTGCAGTTTCAAAAACACCATTAATAACACAATGAAATTAGACTTGATCTCATTGTTTCTACAAAGCAATTAAACTTTAAGTCACAGCCCATCTATGATTGAACAAAAACAAAATGAAACATAAATAAAAACGCTTCTATGTATCAACTACCTCATTAGTCATTTCCATTGTTGACTTTCTTTAAATTTGCACAGAAGAAAATAGGTTACCAATTGTTTATTTTACTCCTGTTTGTTTTACATTGGGTCGAGGGGTATACTTGCTCGCCCCGACATCAACTATTTGCTTGCCTAACAGAATTGCTTTTGCGACATCCAATGGACACTTTTAGAACAGCAGTTTCTTTAGTTTAAAAATGCAGCTAAATGTTACACTTAGCAAACTTATCTCGCATGTTTGACATCCCTGTTATAGGAGAACTTTGTATAAGTTATTGTGCAAATATTTTTAGTAAAGTAATTAACAACATTTAGTATGAATTAACCTAAGGTTTTGTTTGTTATCTGTAAGTTATTGTTTTCGATAGGCTTTTTGGATATTGTAGCAAAATAGTTTAGTTTTTTTTAAATATTGAATTTTTCAGTGGTAGATTATAACCATGTTGGATTTATAGCCGTTTCCCCCCCAAAAAAGTGTCTTTTAAAGTGAAGCAAACATTAGTTTTGGAATAATGGCTCAAAAAAGCATTTTGTGGAGGGAAATATACCTGCGGCGTTTCTGGGTGTTGTTGATAAATGGCTTTCCCTTTGCATAGTAGAGTTTTAACTTGCATTTACAATTTTTTTTAAGCGAGTTCTCAAATTAGAATATCATGTAATGTAGCGCCTCATTTTTCATAAGACTTTTCTGAAAACAGGTGTTTAAGGTGTAGGGTTCGTCTTTTTTTAAATGATGGCTAAAATAAGTGTTTTTTTGAAGCTGGTTAACAAATCTACAAGCTGTACTCTCTTAGGACAGA
The DNA here is from genome assembly GCF_033978785.1 of Entelurus aequoreus. Classification (NCBI taxonomy): domain Eukaryota; kingdom Metazoa; phylum Chordata; class Actinopteri; order Syngnathiformes; family Syngnathidae; genus Entelurus; species Entelurus aequoreus. The sequence continues at coordinate 74,377,999 of NC_084733.1, read as the reverse complement.
GTGATGGTCCAATACGATACGAGACAAAGGTGTTTTTACGGTGCGTTCAAGGACGGCCGAACAAAGTAGGATGTCACCCATCCAAAAATGTATTTAATTTGTTAGCACTTTTTATTTAAATGCATCTTAAAGTGCTACAGAACAAACAAATATTAAAAACCAAAAAACGTTAGCCATTAAAACTGATGAAATACTAAGACTAAAATGCTATGAGTGAAGCATCACAAATCAGGATGGAATGTTGCGCCACATTCTTCAGAAGACTTTCAGATTTTCCGATATCCATATTTGTTTTGAAGCTAGTTCACATGTCAGAATAATAGTAGCATAGCCCCTATTTTTTTTAATCAAATTTTTCGAAAACAGTAGTTTTCAAAGTGAAGCGCATGTCTTGTGAAATTATGGCTCAATAAAGTTTGGGTTTTTTTTGGAGGGAATTATAACGTCATCTGTGCTGGATGTCAGCCATGTTTGTTTTGAAGCGAGTTCACAAACCAGAATATAACAATATAGCGCTTATTTTTTTCATACGATTTTGTGAAAACAGTGGTTTTCCAAATGTAGGGTTGGTCTGTTTTGAAGTTATGTGTTTTTTGTAGCTATGTAACAAATGAGGATGTACAAAACCCAAAACCAGTGAAGTTGGTACCTTGTGTAATTCGTAAATGAAAGCAAAATACAATGATTTGCAAATCCTTTTCAACTTTTATTCAATTGAATAGACAATAAAAAAATATATATATATTTAATGTTAGAACTGAGAAACTTGTTTTTTTTTGCAAATAATCATGAACTTAGAATTTAATTGCAGCAACACGTTCCAAAAAAGTTGGCACAGGGGCATTTTTACCACTGTGTTACATGGCCTTTCCTTTTAACAACACTCTGTAAACATTTGGGAACTGAGAAGTCAAATTTGTGAAGCTTTTCAGGTGGAATTCCTTCCCATTCTTGCTTGATGTACAGCTCAAGTTGTTCAACAGTCCGGGGTCTCCATTGTGGTATTTTACGCTTCATATTGTGCCACACATTTTCAATGGGAGACAGGTCTGGACGTTTCTGGGCGTTGTTGATAAATGGCTTTCGCTTTGCATTGTAGAATTTTAACTTGCATTTACAGATGTAGAGACAAACTGTAGTTACTGACAGTGGTTTTCTGAAATGTTCCTGGGCCTATGTGGTGATATCCTTTACACACTGATGTCACTTTTTGTTGCAGTACCGCCTGAAGAATCCAAGGTCACAGGCATTCAATGTTACATGCAGTGTTTTCTCCAGATTCTCTGAACCGTTTGATGATATTATGGACCATAGATGGTGAAATCCCTAAATTCCTTGCAATAACTCGTTGAGAAATGTTGTTCTTAAACTGTTCAACAATTTGCTCACGCATTTGTTCACAAAGTGGTGACCCTCGCCCCATCCTTGTTTGTGAATGACTGAGAATTTCATGAAAGCTGCTTTTATACCCAATCATGGCACCCACCCGTTACCAGTTAATCTGTTCACCTGTGGGATGTTCCAAATAAGTGTATGATGAGCATTCCTCAACATTCTTAGTCTTTTTTGCCACTTCTGCCAGCTTTTTTGAAACATGTTGCAAGCATCAAATTCCAAATGAGCTAATATTTGTAAAAAAAATTTTTTTTTCCAGTTTAAACATTAAGTATCTTGTCTTTGTAGTCCATTCAATTGAATATAAGTTGAAAAGGATTTGCAAATCATTGTATTCTGTTTTTATTTACGATTTACACAACGTGCCAACTTCACTGGTTTTGGTTTTTGAAATATAGTGCCGCATTTTTCATAAGATTTTCTGATTTTCAAATGTCGGCCAAGTTTGCTTTGAAGCTAGTTGACAAATCAGAATATTAGTAGTATAGTATATATAAATATATATTTTTTTAAAACAACTTTCCCAAAACAGTGGTTTTCATGATGTATCAGCCTCTTTTGAACTCATGGTTCAATATATATATATATTTATTTTTTGTAGAGAAATATGTCATCCGTGTTGGATGTTGGCCATGTTTGTTTTGAATCTAGTTCACAACTCAGAATATTAGTAACATAGCACCTATTTTCCGTTTTTAAAATGTACAGGTAGATTTAGTCTGTTTTGAAACTATTGCTAAATGAAGTGTTTTTTTAGACTAATTACCAGATCAAAATGTAATATGGCGACACGTTTTTTTGTAAGATGTTCCGATGTCAGCCGTGTTTGTTTTGAAGCTAATTCGCAATTCAAAATAATGGTAATGCGTCCCCTATTTTTCCGTTTAAAATGTAGAGTTAGTCTCTTTTGAAATTATGGCTGAATTAATTGTGTTTAAGCTCGTTAACAAACCACGATGTATGTTAATATAGTAGCAACATTTTTGTAAGACTTTCTAAAAATAAAAGGTATTTTCAATATGTAGTATTAGTCTGTTTTGAAATATTGGCTTACTGTCATTATATTCTCGAGTCATTTTTAGAGGGGATTTTTTTAAAGTGCTGAATGTCAGCCATGTTTGTTTTGAATTCAATCAGAATGTAATATAACCAGTGTTGGGTTAGTTACTGAAAACCAGTAACTAGTTACAGTTACTAGTTACTTTATTTCAAAAGTAACTCAGTTACTAACTCAGTTACTTACACCAAAAAGTAAGGCGTTACTGTGAAAAGTAACTATTTAGTTACTTCTTTTTTTGTTTTTTTGTTTTTAAGGCTCCCATTAATGCCCTTTTAGCCTTCATTTCAGTACTGTTATTGAACTGGAGAATAATACAATCTGTTGATCAACTTGACATGCATTTGCATCACTGAACTCAGAAAGCAATGTGCTCTACATACAACACACAAACAATGTGGTCTACATACAACACACAAACAATGTGCTCTACATACAACACACAAACAATGTGGTCTACATACAACACACAAAGACACAGATATGTTTCAAAGGGCCAATTTATTTCAGGCCAGAACAAATTGACAAAACTATTTTAAATAGCTGCAACATAATGGCACTTTAACTTTAACTTTAAGCAGATATGATCTTTGATCCAAGACACAACTTACATTTAACTAAAATTGTATTTTCTTTGTGCTCGACAAAAGAAAAGTATTGAGAATGTCTCCATGTTAAGAAACTCGACTTCTGGCTTCGCCCATGATGTCTTGTTAGTTGTTATGAGAGTAGCGTATGTGTGTGTGTGTGTGTGTGTGGCCCTTTAAGATATGACAGCATGTGAGGTGAGTGACGTCAGTGAGTGAGTGGGCGAGAGAGGTGAGCGAGCGGCAACAGTGAGTGTGCAGGTGCTCTAGCTTGGTGGATGGCTGCGTCCAATAAAGTCACAAAGTTGCAACAAACCGCCGGCCTCGTCATTCACCCTGAGCTGTAAAGACCCACTTCCGGGTAAAGTGAAGGTTGTTAGCCCCGAAGTACATAGGCCCTGGAGGAACGTCTCCCCTGCGCCCCTCAACTACGGTCTGGGAGCCCCCACCCGGCCCCCACCCACACAAAGCACGCCTTTTCTTTTCCTTGTGACACAGAAGGACGACACCGCAGCGCTCCAATAAAACACACTCAGATCTTCTGTTTCTAGCCGATACGACATAAAAAATAACGTAAAATAACGCAGTAACGCATCATGTAGTTAACGGTAACTGAGTTACTGAATATAAAAAATAACGCGTTAGATTATTAGTTACCACTGAATATAACGCCTCATTTTTCATGTGATTTTCGCAAAAAAATGTGGTTTTCAAAGTGTCATATTAGACTGTTTTGATATATGGCTAAATAACATTTTTTGTGAGTAAATATCCTGGAATATTAGTTTTAAAACTTGTTCACAAACTAGAATGCAGTGTAATAAAATGCCTATTTTTTTGTCCAAAAACTTTCCAAAAACAGTGGTGGTTCAAAGTGTAGTATCGGTATGTTTTGAAGGTATGACTGATGATTCATTCATTTCTGCAGTAATTGCATTTATCTTTTGAACATAACTGAAGTTCATGAGTTTTTTCTTTATTTTACTGCAATATTTACTGTACAGTTGATTCCAAACTGTATTTTCTTCTCTCGCATTTTGAAAGTGTCCACAGGCGTTGAGTAATATTCAGATATTCAACAGCTACTGCTGCTAGAGAGGATTCGGCTTAGTTGAGTTTGGGGATTAGCATTCAAGCGGGATGTCGGCTCCCACTGGAGGTTTTCCGGTCAGGCCCTACAGGTGTGGGACCCACAAGACACTTGGGGGAGGGGGGATTAGAGAGATTCCCCGGCCCTGGAACGCCTGGAGTTTCACCCCCAGGACGACAAGGAGGGCGTTGCTGGGAACACCTGCGCTTACGCAACAGTCTGCTGCAACCTCGCAAACTCCATGAGAAAGTACACGCACGGATTACAGCAGTAAGACGGGCGGGATGAAACAGAGGATGCGAGAACTCGTTTAAGGATAGGTCGAGGTCATTTCCCAACCAATATTCTACAACACAAATACAACGTTGAACACAACATGCTTTTTGATGATGTTTGATCAATGTTGGGTTGTGGCATTGATTTGACAATTGAATTTTGGTCATTTCCCAACCAATATTCTACAACACAAATACAACGTTGAACACAACATGCTTTTTGATGATGTTTGATCAATGTTGGGTTGTGGCATTGATTTGACAATTGAATTTTGGTCAATTCCCAACCAATATTGTACAACACAAATACAATGTTGAAACAACCTGCTTTTTGACAACATTTAATCCATGTTGGGTTCTGACGTTGATTTGAACATTGAATTATGGTAATTTCCCAACCAATATTCTACAACACAAAAACAACGTTGAAACAACATGCTTTTTGACAATGTTTAATCAATGTTGGGTTGTGGCATTGATTTGATAATTGAATTTTGGTCATTTCCCAACTAAAGCCCAGAAATTATCATGTAGAAAGCTGGAACGCAAATGGCGTGCGACTAAACTTGAGGTTTTCCATCAAGCATGGTGTGATAGTTTAATAACTTATAAACGCATGCTTACCTCAGCTAAAGCTAAATATTACTCAAATCTCATCCGCCTCAACAAAAAGGATCCTAAATTTATGTTTAGTACGGTAGCATCGCTAACCCAACAAGGGACTCCTCCCAGTAGCTCCACCCATTCGGCAGATGACTTTATGAATTTCTTTAATAAGAAAATTGAAGTCATTAGAAAAGAGATTAAAGACAACGCATCTCAGCTACAACTGGGTTCTATTAACACAAATACGACTGTATATACGACGGATACCGCCCTCCAAAATAGTTTCTCTCTCTTTGATGAAATAACATTGGAGGAATTGTCAAAATGTGTAAATGGGACAAAACAAACAACATGTTTACTTGACCCAATTCCTGGGAAACTTATCAAGGAGCTTTTTGTATTATTAGGTCCATCAGTGTTAAATATTATAAACTTATCACTTTCCTCCGGCACTGTTCCCCTAGCATTCAAAAAAGCGGTTATTCATCCTCTACTCAAAAGACCTAACCTCGATCCTGATCTCCTGGTAAACTACCGGCCGGTGTCCCACCTTCCGTTTATCTCGAAAATCCTTGAAAAAATTGTAGCACAGCAGCTAAATGAACACTTAGCGTCTAACAATCTCTGTAAACCTTTTCAATCCGGTTTCAGGGCAAATCACTCTACGGAGACAGCCCTCGCAAAAATGACTAATGATCTATTGCTAACGATGGATTCTGATGCGTCATCTATGTTGCTGCTTCTTGATCTTAGCGCCGCTTTCGATACCGTTGATCATAATATTTTATTAGAGCGTATCAAAACGTGTATTGGGATGACAGACTTAGCCTTGTCTTGGTTTAACTCTTATCTTACTGACAGGATGCAGTGCGTCTCCCATAACAATGTGACCTCGGACTATGTTAAGGTAACGTGCGGAGTTCCCCAGGGTTCGGTTCTTGGCCCTGCACTCTTTAGTATTTACATGCTGCCGCTAGGTGACAGCATACGCAAATACGGTGTTAGCTTTCACTGTTATGCTGATGACATTCAACTCTACATGCCCCTAAAGCTGACCAACACGCCGGATTGTAGTCAGCTGGAGGCGTGTCTTAATGAAATTAAACAATGGATGTCCGCTAACTTTTTGCAACTCAACGCTAAGAAAACGGAAATGCTGATTATCGGTCCTGCTCAACACCGACATCTATTTAATAATACCACCTTAACATTTGACAACCAAACAATTAAACAAGGCGACTCGGTAAAGAATCTAGGTATTATCTTCGACCCAACTCTCTCGTTTGAGTCACACATTAAGAGTGTTACTAAAACGGCCTTCTTTCATCTCTGTAATATCGCTAAAATTCGTTCCATTTTGTCCACAAGCGATGCTGAGATCATTATCCATGCGTTCGTTACATCTCGTCTCGATTACTGTAACGTTTTGTTTTCGGGCCTCCCTATGTCTAGCATTAAAAGATTACAGTTGGTACAAAATGCGGCTGCTAGACTTTTGACAAAAACAAGAAAGTTTGATCATATTACGCCTATACTGGCTCACTTGCACTGGCTTCCTGTGCACCTAAGATGCGCCTTTAAGGTTTTACTACTTACGTATAAAATACTACACGGTCAAGCTCCTGCCTATATTGACGATTGTATTGTACCATATGTCCCGGCAAGAAATCTGCGTTCAAAGAACTCCGGCTTATTAGTGATTCCCAGAGCCCAAAAAAAGTCTGCGGGCTATAGAGCGTTTTCTATTCGGGCTCCAATACTATGGAATGCCCTCCCGGTAAAACTTAGAGATGCTACCTCAGTAGAAGCATTTAAGTCTCATCTTAAAACTCATTTGTATACTCTAGCCTTTAAATAGACTCCCTTTTTAGACCAGTTGATCTGCCGTTTCTTTTCTTTTCTTTTCTACTCTGCTCCAAACCCGGGGTGGACCGCTAGCCTGTCCATCAGATGGGGACATCTCTACGCTGCTGACCCGTCTCCACTCGGGATGGTTCCTGCTGGCCCCACCATGGACTGGACTTTCGCTGATGTGTTGGACTTTCACAATGTTATGTCAGACCCACTCGACATCCATTGCTTTCGGTCTCCCCTAGAGGGGGGGGGGGGGGGGGGTTACCCACATATGCGGTCCTCTCCAAGGTTTCTCATAGTCATTCACATTGACATCCCACTGGGGTGAGTTTTCCTTGCCCGTATGTGGGCTCTGTACCGAGGATGTCGTTGTGGCTTGTACAGCCCTTTGAGACACTTGTGATTTAGGGCTATATAAATAAACATTGATTGATTGATTGAATATTCTACAACACAAATAAAACGTTGAAACAACATGCTTTTTGATTACTTTTAATCAACGTTGGGTTGTGATGTTGATTTGAAAATTGAATTATGGTAATTTCCCAACCAATATTCTACAACACAAATGCAACGTTGAAACAACATGCTTTTTGACGACGTTTAATCAACGTCGGGTTCTGACGTTGATTCGACCTTTGAAATTTAACAACGTGGATCCAACGTTGGACACCAACGTTGTCTCAATTTACAAAAATAACTATTTTGCAACGTTGTTTTCAAGTCAGTTTTGGGGTGGTGTGGTTTGGTAGAGCGGCCGTGCCAGCAACTAAAGGGTTCCAGGTTCGATTCCCGCTTCCGCCATCTTCATCACTTCCAGGGGCAAGACACTCTACCCACCTGCACCTCGGTGCCACCCAACGTTCCCTCTAATTTTTCATGTGTGTGAGCAAACGCAAAAACTCCCTGAGCATTCAGAGGAGCCCATGTGAGCAACATCAGACGTGCACACTGTGGCTACACCAGCAGCACACCTGTCCCAAACCTGACTAAATAACAAGTTACATCTCCATCCATCCATCCATTTTCTACCGCTTGTCCCTTTCGGGGTCGCGGGGGGTGCAGGAGCCTATCACAGCTGCATTCGGGCGGAAGGCGGGGTACACCCTGGACAAGTCCCCACCTCATCGCAGGGTCAACACAGATAGACAGACAACATTCTCATATTATTATAATGAAATGACAGCAGTCATTTCCATTTCTAATATAAGTGTTTAGGCCCACTTACAATGACAATAACAAAAAATATTGTTTTTCATGAACTGTGTACTTGTATTGTTTGTCTGGGTGGAGGTCCTGCTTTGGAAATTATTTCTACCCTTTTCAGACATTGCATTTAGTTCCCATTAAAACATCCACATGTTGCACAATGAGATGTAAGCAGGGGATCATGTGTACATTCCTGCAACTTCCTGTTTGTAAAACATATCTTTTTATTAGTATTTATTTAATACACTAACAGCATTTCATGATTAATATTTATAAATTAAGATTCCTAATAAATGACACTAGAATAAGCACACATTTGATTGGTAAATCATAGCGTAACGACCTGGAATGACACTTTACGTGTGGTGTTGGAGTTGTCCGACTTTTTGTGTGGCTGTAAACGCATCACTGGCTAAGTGCCATATGTGCATCTGTTGGCGCAAGTGAGAAAGAGCGAGCGGCTGCTGTTGATATAACAAAGTTGCTTTTGGTCTGGTTTGTACTGCAGAAAATGACCACTTTTGCTAGATATAATTTGTTTTACTAATGTTTTGGTGATGTGTTTATGGCCGACAATAAAGAGTTTTGCTCAGTAAAGTGATCGATGGAATTCATGTCCTCAAAGCGTCTCGACAGACGTTACAATATTTGAACAAGAATGACGAAAACTGTTTTCTCTGTCGTGTCCGTGTCGTGTCGAAAATTGTTATGCGCTAATTTTTTTTATTTGATTTTGTGCGTGGCATAGATTTGCCGTGCGCAGAGGACGCTTGAGCAGTGCGCAATTGCACAGGCGCGCGCGCACCTTAGAGGGAACATAGGTGCCACCCACACTGGTTTAAATGTAGCTTAAAGATGTAAATAATTGGTTTCACAATGTAAAGCGGTATAAGTCATCAGAGAAACAGCGCTATATAAATGTAATTCACTTCAATTTTAAAGGACATGTATGTATAATCAAGATTGCATCAATGTCTTGTGCCTGCTGGGAAGGGAATATTTTTAAAAAGAAAATGTGGCAAATACCATTCCAACATACAGCAACTCATGTGAATAATATGAAATAAATAAATGTGATAAATAAACACATATGCAAGAAAAAAAACAGATACGATTTTCTTTTTAAAAGTTTAACAATAAATTACATGAAATAAAAAAAAAATCATACGACTATAATTATGAATATACAAATCAAAACGTAACAGTAAATGAACAATAATTTATAATTACCAAAAAAAACCTGAAAAATACATAAATACAAATAAAAAATAATAATGAATGAATGAAAAATAGTATACAAATAAAAGGAAATAAAATAAATTAATACAAAAAATATAGATAAAAAGCTAAATAGTTTGTAAAATAAAAAAATTGGCAAACAATTTATTAAAATGTATACATTTAAAATCATGAAATAAATGAGTTACAAATCAATAAATACAATTATATTAATACAAATACGTAAATAAAACCAAAAACAAATGCAATGTGCTAACGCCTAATATAATGTTGTATCATTGCTACTATTTTATAATCTACTTAGCCCTTTAATTTTCAATCAATCTAAAATCTTAAATTTTTACTTGTTTTATATCTGCTTACATTAACCATGTCATTTTTCGGTGTCTTGTCTTTGGTGTTCGCGAGCTATTAAAACACAAAATGACCACGCAGGCATAGCTATAATGAATGACTGCATGGATGCACATGTTTCCCAATGTTTACCTCCAAAGTCTTCACTACTGTCCATTCCCATGAATGCATGACTTCATATTCTCGCTCATGAACGTTGAACATGTCCATTATATTTCTTATAAATGTTATTTATTTGATGAATTGGAACAAGCAACAGAGATCACTTTAAAGCAGGCGATTGATGGCGTAAATTGCATATGCTTCTAATTAAAAGGTATAGTTTGTAGTAATAGCAGCATTAATTACGACAAAAAGCTTGTTTTTCCTTACTTTAAGGCTTTTCCGCTGGCAGTGTGTGGGGTTAGAGCGTTGGCATTTCATGGAAAGTAGATAAATAAATAAATATATAAATAAATAAAGATGTAATACGTGGCCTTTAAAAGTTAAATGTGAGCTCTGTGAGGCAGAAGAGTCTCATCCCTTTTCTTATTTATCCTCTTCACATCAGTCAAAAGTTAAGCTACATAAATAAAAAGAGACGATCACATTTTTTCCCGTTGCCCTTTTAGAGTTTTGCAAAAGTAAGGCTCAACTTTTCCAAAATGCACTAGCTCGATGCTAATTTACATTATATATGCCATATACGTGCTATTGATCATTAGCATTGGCGATTTTACATGGCGATTTCAAATGTGATAATGAAAACTACGACTACGATGCACGTGACAAACAGCTGACGTGCAAGGAGTTCAATACTTACAGTGCAAACACTTCGTAGGCGTAACAAAAGATAAAACTGGCAGATTCAACTTGATGGCAAAGACTCCTTCCTTACAGCGGCAACACACAGAGGACAAACTGAAATGAATGCATACTTGCAAATGATACTGAGAAGAGTAAGAAAACAAGATACAACAACTGACCGGTAAATGTTCAATTGAAAAAATATATATTTTATTATTTAACAAATAGATATTTACAAAAAACATGAACACACACAAACTTACAGAAAAAAGGTATTGCTGAGTATCTGTATCGATTCCTAGTTAGCAAGAATTCAAATGGGAAAGCGACCCATCCTTACTTCTGTCACATAAAGGATCTTTGACAAGCATTGTTGCAGTTCATTCCAAAAAACAGCAGAGCGCTCCTGTCATATAAAGAAAATCTCTCTGACTCGCGTTTCTGTTGCAGATTCCTTTAAATGGCCGAGTGCATCCTTCATATAGACAATCTCTGACTAGCGATTTTGCAGTAGATGCTCAAAAACAGCAGCGTGTTCCTGTCATGGTCGTATTTGTTTTGGATATGCTTAACAATATATACCATGTTTACACTTGCGTAATATTTGATGATCTTCGACTGGTGTTTTTGGGAAGATACCTAAAAATAGCAGAACACTCCTATGTGAAAATAACTTGTTTTTTTGTACAGAATATTCCTAAAAACTGCAAAATGCTGTCATTTAGAGGCTCTTTAACTAGCGTTTTTTTGTCACAGATTCCTAAAAACAAACAAAATGCTTATGTCATACAGACTATTTTTGACTCGTGTTGTTGCAGTTGATCCTTAAAAATAGCAGAATGATTTTGTCATCGCCAATCTTGGTCATGGCCTTTTTGTTTTGGATATGCTTACTAAGTTGCATCGCGTTTACACTTAAACAATCTTTGAGTGTGTTTTTGCAGTACATACATAAAAACAGCAGAACACCCCTGTGATGTGAAGAACCTTTAGTTTTTATGCAGCTCATTCCTAAAAACAGCTGAGTGCTAAAAACAGTATAGTACGCTTGGGTTAAAGAGATAATTTTTTAAAGAGCCTTTTTGCATTAGAACCTCAAAAACAGCAGTTCAATGGATGTTTTTTAGTTTTTGTGATTTCTAAAAAACAGCAAAATGCTCCTGTCATTTAGAGGCTCTTTACCATGGCATACCAAATACAGTTTTTGTAGCAGATTCCTAAAAACAGCTAAAATCTTCTGTCATTTAGAGGCTCTTTAACAAGTGTTTTTGTAGCATATACCTAAAAACAGTGCAATACCCTCGGTTACATAGGTAATCTTTAAAGTGCATTTCTTAAGTAGATCCTTAAAAACAGCTGAGCGCGCCTGTCATGAGGAGAGTTATTACTTTTTTGTGCCGCATATTCTCATAAACAGCAAAGTGCTTCTGTCATTTAGAAGCTATTTACCATACCATACCAAATAACATTTTCGTAGTAGATTCCTAAAAACAGCTGAGCGCTTCTGTCATTACAAGCCTCTTTACCGAGTGTTTTTGTAGCACAAACCTAAAAACAGTGCAAAGACTTTGGTTGTATAGAGAATGTTTTCAGAGCGTTTTTGCAGTACATCCCTAAAAACAGCAGAGTGCTCCTGTCATAGATTCCTAAAAACAAGAAGGGGGTTCTGTTTTTATGAGGCTCTTTAAATGGCATTTTTGTAGCAGATTACTAAAAACAGCTGGGAGCGTATGCCATTTAGAGGCTTTTGTAGCAGGTTACTAAAAACAGCATAATGCCCTTGGTTAAACAGATAATCTTTAAAGTGAACAATTTGCAGTAGATCTTAAATCCAGCAGAGTGCTCCTGTGACATGGATATTTTTTTAGTTTTTGTAGAGCTGATTCCTAAAAATAGCAAAGTGCTTTTCTTATTTAGGGATCGTTTAAATAGCGTTTTTGTAGCAGCTTCCTAAAAACAGCTGAGAGTTTCTGTCATTTAGAGGCTCTTTAAGTAGCCTTATTGTAGCAGATTCCTAAAAACAGCAAATAGCTTCTGTCACTTAGAGGCTCTTTATATAGTGTTTTTGTAGAAGATTCCTAAAAACGGCGAAATGTTCCTGTCCTAGCGTTTTTGCTGTAAATCTTAAAAAAACAGCATTGGTTTGTTCCGTCATATTGAGGATCCATGATGTTTTTGCAGCAGATTCCTTAAAACAGCAAAGTGCTTCTGTCACTTCGAGGCTCTTTATATAGTGTTTTCGTAAAAGATTCCTAAAAATGGCACAATAATCCTGTCCTCGTGTTTTTGCTGCAAATCTGAAAAAAACAGCATTGGTTTGTTCCGTCATATTGAAGATATTTTATGTTTTTGCAGCAGATACCTAAAAACAGCAAAGTGCTTCTGTCACTCAGAGGCTCTCTATATAGTGTTTTCATAGAAGATCCCTAAAAACGGCACAATGTTCCTGTCCTAGTGTTTTTGCTGTAAATCTTAAAAAAACACCATTGGTTTGTTCCGTCATATTGAGGATCCCTAATGTTTTTGCAGCAGATTCCTAAAAACAGCAAAGTGCTTCTGTCCCTTAGAGGCTAGGCTCTTTATATAGTGTTTTCATGGAAGATCTCTAAAAACAGCACAATGTTCCTGTCCTAGTGTTTTTGCTGTAAATCTTAAAAAACAGCATTGGTTTTGTTCCGTCATATTGAGGATCGTTGATGTTTTTGCAGCAGATTCCTAAAAAGAAGCAAAGTCCTTCTGTCACTTAGAAGCTCTTTGTATAGTGTTTTTGAAGAAGATTCCTAAAAACGGCACAATTATCCTGTCCTAGCGTTTTTGCTGTAAATCTTAAAAAACAGCATTGGTTTGTTCCGTCATATTGAGTATCCATGATGTTTTTGCAGCAGATTCCTAAAAACAGCAAAGTGCTTCTGTCACTTAGAGGCTCTTAATATAGTGTTTTCGTAGAAGATTCCTAAAAACGGCACAATGTCCCTGTCCTAGCGTTTTTCCTGTAAATCCTAAAAAAACAGCATTGATTTGTTCCGTCATATTGAGGATCTTTTATGTTTTTGCAGCAGATTCCTAAAAACAGCAAAGTGCTTCTGTCACTTAGACGCTCTTTATAGTGTTTTTGAAGAAGATTCCTAAAAACGGCACATTTATCCTGTCCTAGCGTTTTTGCTGTAAATCTTAAAAAACAGCATTGGTTTGTTCCGTCATATTGAGAATCGTATATGTTTTTGCAGCAGATTCCTAAAAACAGAAAAGTGCTTCTATCATTTAGAGGCTCTTAATATGTTTTCATAGAAGATTCCTAAAAACGGCACAATGTTCCTGTCCTAGCGTTTTTGCTGTAAATCTTAAAAAACAGCATTGGTTTGTTCCGTCATATTGAGGATCTTTGATGTTTTTTTAGCAGATTCCTAAAAACAGCAAACTGCTTCTGTCACTCAGAGGCTCTTTATATAGTGTTTTCATAGAAGATCCCTAAAAACGGCACAATGTTCCTGTCCTAGCGTTTTTGCTGTAAATCTTGAAAAACAGCATTGGTTTGTTCCGTCACATTGAGGATCTTTGATGTTTTTGCAACAGATTCCCAAAAATAGCAAAGTGCTTCTGTCAGTTAGACGCTCTTTATAGTGTTTTTGAAGAAGATTCCTAAAAACGGCACATTTATCCTGTCCTAGCGTTTTTGCTGTAAATCTTAAAAAACAGCATTGGTTTGTTCCGTCATATTGAGAATCGTATATGTTTTTGCAGCAGATTCCTAAAAACAGAAAAGTGCTTCTATCATTTAGAGGCTCTTAATATGTTTTCGTAGAAGATTCCTAAAAACGGCACAATGTTCCTGTCCTAGTGTTTTTGCTGTGGATCTAAAAAAAACCCAGCATAGGTTTGTTCCGTAATATTGAGGATCTTTGATGTTTTTGCAGCAGATTCCTAAAAACAGCAATGTGCTTCTGTCATTTCGAAGCTCTTTATATAGTGTTTTCATAGAAGATCCCTAAAAAAGGCACAATGTTCCTGTCAAAGCGTTTTTGCTGGAAATCCTAAAAAAAACAGGGTTGGTTTGTTCTGTCATATTGAGGATCCATGATGTTTTTGCAGCAGTTTACTAAAAACAGCAAAGTGTTTCTGTCACTTAGAGGCTCTTAATATAGTGTTTCGTAGAAGATCCCTAAAAACAGCACAATGTTCCTGTCCTAGCGTTTGTACTGTAAGTCTTAAAAAAACAGCATTGGTTTGTTCTGTCATATTGAGGATCCATGATGTTTTTTGCAGCAGTTTACTAAAAACAGCAAAGTGTTTCCGTCACTTAGAGGCGCCTAGAAATAATGTTTTCATAGAAGATCCCTAAAAGCGGCACAATGTTCCTGTCCTAGTGTTTATGTTGTGGATCTTAAAAAAAAACAGCATAGGTTTGTTCCGTCATATTGAGGATCCATGATGTTTTGCAGCAGATTCCTAAAAACAGCAAAGTGCTTCTGTCCCTTAGAGGCCAGGCTCTTTATATAGTGTTTTCATAGAAGATCCCTAAAAACGGCACAATGTTCCTGTCCTAGCGTTTTTGCTGTAAATCTTAAAAAACAGCATTGGTTTTGTTCCGTCATATTGAGGATCTTTGATGTTTTGCAGCAGATTCCTAAAAATAGCAAAGTGTTTCTGTCACTTAGATGCTCTTTATAGTGTTTTTGAAGAAGATTCCTAAAAACGGCACAATTATCCTGTCCTAGCGTTTTTGCTGTAAATCTTAAAAAACAGCATTGGTTTGTTCCGTCATATTGAGGATCCATGATGTTTTTGCAGCAGATTCCTAAAAACAGAAAAGTGCTTCTGTCACTTAGAGGCTCTTAATATAGTGTTTTCGTAGAAGATTCCTAAAAACGGCACAATGTTCCTGTCCTACCGTTTTTCCTGTAAATCGTAAAAAAACAGCATTGATATGTTCCGTCATATTGAGGATCTTTTATGTTTTTGCAGCAGATTCCAAAAAACAGCAAAGTGCTTCCGTCACTTAGAGTCTCTTTATATAGTGTTTTCATAGAAGATCCCTAAAAACGGCACAATGTTCCTGTCCTAGCGTTTTTGCTGTAAATCTTAAAAAACAGCATTGGTTTTGTTCCGTCATATTGAGGAACCCTGATGTTTTTGCCGCAGATTCCTAAAAACAGCAAAGTGCTTCTGTCCCTTATAGGCTAGGCTCTTTATATAGTGTTTTCATAGAAGATCCCTAAAAATGGCACAATGTTCCTGACCTAGCGTTTATGCTGTAAATCTTAAAAAACAGCATTGGTTTTGTTCCATCATATTGAGGATCTTTGATGCTTTTGCAGCAGATTCCTAAAAATAGCAAAGTGCTTCTGTCACTTAGACGCTCTTTATAGTGTTTTTGAAGAAGATTCCTAAAAACGGCACAATTATCCTGTCCTAGCGTTTTTGCTGTAAATCTTAAAAAACAGCATTGGTTTGTTCCGTCATATTGAGAATCTTAGATATATTTGCAGCAGATTCCTAAAAACAGAAAAGTGCTTCTGTCACTTAGAGGCTCTTAATATAGTGTTTTCGTAGAAGATCCCTAAAAACGGCACAATGTTCCTGTCCTAGCGTTTTTCCTGTAAATCCTAAAAAAACAGCATTGATATGTTCCGTCATATTGAGGATCTTTTATGTTTTTGCAGCAGATTCCAAAAAACAGCAAAGTGCTTCCGTCACTTAGAGTCTCTTTATATAGTGTTTTCATAGAAGATCCCTAAAAACGGCACAATGTTCCTGTCCTAGCGTTTTTGCTGTAAATCTTAAAAAACAGCATTGGTTTTGTTCCGTCATATTGAGGAACCCTGATGTTTTTGCCGCAGATTCCTAAAAACAGCAAAGTGCTTCTGTCCCTTATAGGCTAGGCTCTTTATATAGTGTTTTCATAGAAGATCCCTAAAAATGGCACAATGTTCCTGACCTAGCGTTTATGCTGTAAATCTTAAAAAACAGCATTGGTTTTGTTCCATCATATTGAGGATCTTTGATGCTTTTGCAGCAGATTCCTAAAAATAGCAAAGTGCTTCTGTCACTTAGACGCTCTTTATAGTGTTTTTGAAGAAGATTCCTAAAAACGGCACAATTATCCTGTCCTAGCGTTTTTGCTGTAAATCTTAAAAAACAGCATTGGTTTGTTCCGTCATATTGAGAATCTTAGATATATTTGCAGCAGATTCCTAAAAACAGAAAAGTGCTTCTGTCACTTAGAGGCTCTTAATATAGTGTTTTCGTAGAAGATCCCTAAAAACGGCACAATGTTCCTGTCCTAGCGTTTTTCCTGTAAATCCTAAAAAAACAGCATTGATATGTTCCGTCATATTGAGGATCTTTTATGTTTTTGCAGCAGATTCCTAAAAACAGCAAAGTGCTTCCGTCACTTAGAGGCTCTTTATATAGTGTTTTTGGAGAAGATTCCTAAAAATGGCACAATAATCCTGTCCTAGCGTTTTTGCTGTGAATCTTTAAAAAACAGCATTGGTTTGTTCTGTCGTATTGAGTATCCATGATGTTTTTGCAGCAGTTTACTAAAAACTGCAAAGTGCTTCTGTCACTTAGAGTCTCTTAATATAGTGTTTTCATAGAAGATCCCTAAAAACGGCACAATGTACCTGTCGTAGCGTTTTTGCTGTAAATTTTAAAAAAACAGTATTGGTTTGTTCCGTCGTATTGAGGATCTTTGATGTTTTTGCAGCAGATTCCTAAAAACAGCAAAGTGCTTCTGTCACTTAGAGGCGCCTAGAAATAGTGTTTTCATAGAAGATCCCTAAAAGCGGCACAATGTTCCTGTCCTAGTGTTTTTGCTGTTGATCTAAAAAAAACAGCATTGATTTGTTCCATCATACTGAGGATCTTTGATGTTTTTGCAGCAGATTCCTAAAAACAGCAACGTGCTTTTGTCATTTCGAAGCTCTTTATATAGTGTTTTCATAGAAGATCCCTAAAAACGGCACAATGTTCCTGTCCTAGCGTTTTTGCTGTAAATCTGAAAAAAACAGCATTGGTTTGTTCCGTCACATTGAGGATATTTGATGCTTTTGCAGCATATCCCTAAAAACAGCAAAGTGCTTCTGTCACTTAGAGGCGCCTAGAAATAGTGTTTTCATAGAAGATCCCTAAAAACGGCACAATGTACCTGTCCTACCGTTTTTGCTGTAAATTTAAAAAAAAACAGCTTTGGTTTGTTCTGTCATATTGAGGATCTTTGATGTTTTTGCAGCAGATCCCTAAAAACAGCAACGTGCTTTTGTCATTTCGAAGCACTTTGTATACTGTTTTTGTAGACGATTCCTAAAAACAGCTCAATGCTCCTGTTACATAAAAAACAATGTTTGACCAGCGTTTTTGCAGCAGATCTTAAAAAAACAGCAGAGTGGATCTTGGGCGTCTTTTGACGTTCCTGAACACAACGCAGGCCTTTTACACAATTTGGGATTTTTGATACAAATTTGCAGTCGGTCTTTAAAAACAGCACAGCGCTCCTGTCACATAGACCATCTTTGACTATTGTTTGCAGTGTTAGCGCATGGTGTGTTCCCCTGGGTCTTACCAGGCTCCAGGTCTCGCTCCGCCTGGCGACACAAGAGAGGACACACCACCGACAAGTCTTGTCATCCCCCCCCCCCCCCCCCCCCACTCCCCCGCTCTGCCCCCTTCTCCTCGGGGCCGTGGGGGCTCTTTGATGGTCTCACAGGCGACATATGTGAGGACGATTAGCATACGCTTGTCGGGTTACAGCGTCCCGGACGTCGCCGCGGGACACGACGGGTCGACCCCGGCTGGTGTAATTGATTCGGCGCGCATCAAGTGACACGGGACACAAACATAATGTCAAGTAAGCGGACTCGCATTCAAAGCAGGGTTCGCGCCATGGTAGATGCTATAGCTAACCGCCAACCGTCACCACTTACCCAATGTTTATTATTATTTATTATATTTTTTCATAAATCCACACTTCTCATCCCCACTTGAAGTTTAAAATGTTTTGCTTCTTTGGCTGTTTTCCCGAAACTTGCGATGTCCCATTGGAGTGAAGATGCTAAAATTAGCCGCTAAAACTAGCTGCTAACATTAGCCGCTAACACTAGCCACCTTAACGGGTGTTTTTGTTGATTCTTATGGTTTAGCACCAACAGTGGTTAGCCTTTTCCTCCACTAGTAAGACCAGAGTGTTCAAATCCGACTTTATAACCGAGTAAACGTTGTATGACGACCACAGTTTGACCATAACAGGGCTGTCAAATTTGTTTTTATTGAGGGCCGCTTCGCAGTTGTGGCTGGCCTCAGAGGGCCGTTTGTAACGGTGAATAATGTATAAATAAATATAAATGAGTTGTCTCATTTATGTAATATTTTTATTTTTCAAAATAACTGGAAAAAAAAATTTTTACTGTAAAATGTTTACAGTACAATATATACTGTAAATGGAAATACAAAAAAAAACAGTACCTGTCAGAATAATTGTATCTAAAACTTTGTGTTACATTGAGTTCAGCTCGCCCGGCGAGAAGACAAAAGCTGTCTTTGATCCTACCAAGAAGAAGGCTTATAAAACTCCACTGTGTAGGATGGGAAGCAACGTGAAAGTGTTCTGTTTCTTTGATGTATTGCAATCAACAGAAATATATTGTCTTGACCCGAGATCTACAAAGCAAAGAGGAAGCAGGACCTGACTCCCCTACAGGGACCTCTTCTTTGAACTGTTCTGCAACCAAAGGCGATGGCTGTTTACGACCCCCGTTCCTTAGAAACAGCTGTTGCCATGTAATCAGGAAAAGTCCATATACAAAAGGAGGCGCACAATCATTCGCCAGAGCGTGATGGAGACTGTATAAAGAGTACAGCCCAGACGTCTCTCCTCAATTGAGCCGAATGTAATTCTGTCTATGTTTAATTCCTTGCTTCTTGTCTTGTTTAATAGATGTCATCAGTGTTTGAACCTGACAGTACCACTGATTGTACTGTAAATCTGCGGTTGTTTTTACAGGGTATTACTGTAAATGGCAAAATGATACCAACTTTTGTGTTGTTTTTGTACGGTAAAATTCTGGCAACTGAGGTACCTAAAAAAAACCAACAATTTGATGGGTAACTTTATTTAAACTCATGAGTCAAGCCGATATTTAAGTTTATATTTTTATTTTTTTAAATATATTTGGACTGTAGGATAGTACAAATATGTATTGCAATATTATGTAACCTTTAAAAGATATTCAATTGCATGCAGTATTGTACATTTATTTTGTTCTGTTGAACACATTCCGTTAGAAAAGATGCTTATTGATTCCAGGCTTTCGCGGGCCGCATGAAATAAAAGGTATGGAGTATGTCACCCTTGTGTTATATAACAATACTTTTTCAAAACAGGTTACAGGTTAGAAAAGCTTATTCTGGTTACATGGAGATTGCCACAAAACCTCTTTAAAAATGTATTGTATTAAAATGTATACAAATAAATTATATATATATATATATATATATATATATATATATATATATATATATATATATATATATATATATATATATATATATATATATATATATATATATATATATATATATATATATTCATCATGATCTAGAATCATGATGAATAAATATAATAGTACATTTACATTATTATTGACTTTAGTTGTGAAAAATCTGCATTGCCAATCTGGATACTTGATGTATTTTTTGTGTTTTATTAGTCAAAATAATACTTTAATTCCAACACGCAATAATGTACAACATTTTATCTGCTGTTACTTTAGCACCATACTCTCATTTGTGCACGGCAAATGATTTGCCACTTGCCAAAATTTCCAATTTCATTTCTAAAAATCATCCTATTTTTAAGAGCTATTTACCTATTTTTAGTCATTGACTCATCTTAACTTTAGCATGACTAATCACATGTTTTCTCTTCTGGTTTGAAATGTTAAAACTCAGAAAATACCTATTGAAATAAGATATATTTTTTTATTTCCTCCAAATCTTGTTTAAAGATTCTGCAACTTCCGAGGATGCATAATTAAATAATTGCACGTTGAATAATGCTTATTTTCAGAATAAAATACTTTTCTATCTTAAAAGTCCTGCTACTTTCTAGATCCACAAATCTTAATGTAGGATGTCTTATCAAGTAAAATTATATATATATATATATATATATATATATATATATATATATATATATATATATATATATATATAATTTTTTTTTTATTTATTTATTTTTTTTTTTTTAACTTTAAAATACACCCTCAGGTTTTTCAGTAGGTTGTGATTGTGCATGTATTTGAAAATCTACACTTGGGGGTTAAATGAAAAAAAAAAAAAATGCATGCAGTATTCATGGAGTCAAACAGCAGCGTACCTTTGACCCAGGTGAGGAAGTGCAGGGTCGACGGCGTGGCAGAGAGCAGCAGTTAGCAGCGACCTGCGCGGCTCGCTGGGAAGCGGTGGAGTCGCTCTTCAGAGTGGATTAAGACTCAGCCCGCGGCCTGGAGGAAGACTGGAAGACTTGCTGACCCCACCTCAGCGAACCCCTGCCATGAAATGTGTCCTGTCAGCTGCTGGAAGTAATGCAAAGTGCACAGCAGAAATGGAGAATTGTATTACTCGACTCCTTTTTGCTGTGTTCTCATACACGCCATGCTAATCTCCTGTCTTATAGAGCAGTGGTACCCCTGGGGGTACTTGAAGGTATGCCAAGGGGTACGTGAGATTTTTTAAAAAGGTCTGTCAAAAAGAACTGTGAAAAGAAATGCAACAATGCAATATTCAGTGTTGACAGTTAGATTTTTTTGTGGACATGTTCCATAAATATTGATGTTAAAGATTTCTTTTTTTTGTGAAGAATTAAGTTCATGAATGTAGATGGATCTCCATTACAATCCCCAAAGAGTGTCACAAGGTGTTGGTGACGAACCCCAAGATGCTGTCAAGACTTGGTCTGTGGCGTGGTTTGTTCTCCCGTGGTGCAAAGGAATTGGACCAAACGTGGCGTGCAGGTGAGGACATGTTTAATATATTAACTCAAAAAAGGCTCAAAAGGGGATAAATAAAAAGCGCTCACAGCGGAGGGAAAAAACTTGACTATGAAAACAAAAGGCGCGCACAATGGCGGAAGTACAAAACTAGACTATGAAAACAAAACACTAGCACAAAGGCAAAAACTATGAACAATAACAAAAAATTGTTGCCAGGCCGACTGCCTGGCAACAATGGCCTTAAATACTGGTGACATGATTAGTGAAAACGTGAGACAGGTGCGTGACATGAGGATGTGAAACAGGTGCGTGACAAGACAGGTGAAAACTAATGGGTGACCATGGAAACCAAACCAAACAAGGAAGTGCAACCAGGAACTAAAAAAAGAGCCCAAAACCCAAGCAAAACAAAAACATGATTAACACAGACATGACAAATGCAGAGAAGGCAGGCTTGGTGCGGGAAAACATCATTTAATGTCTAAAATAAATGTAAAACACAAACCAGGAACTAGCAAACAGAAAAACTGGAAACAGCTAACGGCTAACAGGATAACACAAAACAAAAGAGCTAGGAGACAGCAAACTGTAAATAGTAGTGATGGGTCCGGCAACACCGATGCATCGGCGCATGCGTCGAGCTCATTGAGCGATACCCTGTGTCGGTGCACGTATCGCTTTTAGAAAGTCACGTGACCGAACACGAGCTGTTTTGGTCACGTGACCGCTCATGAACTGTATCGCACTGACGCCTGCGCGCCAAACTGTGTTTATTAGGAAGCGGCGCAATGCGTGTTGTTGACGAACACCGTTAGGGTTCGCTTGTTGTCACTGTCACTCAAAGTTGCATTTCAAAATTACACAGAATAAATGTGTTTATTTTGTTTAGAATTCAGATGGGTTTGATTTGGTGCGCGGCATATATTGGCTGTGCGGCGCACGGTGTGCGCGGAGGACGCTTGAGCACTGCGCAATTGCGCAGGCGCGCACCTTAGAGGGAACGTTGCTCACAGGGCACGGAGGAGGCGTCAGTGCGATACAGTTCGCGTATCGGTCACGTGACCAAAGCAGCTCATGATCGGTCACGTGACTTTCTAAAAGCGGTACGCGCACCGACACAGGGTTTCGCTCTATGAGCTCGACACATGCGCCGATGCATCTGTGTTGCAGGACCCATCACTACTGTTACTAGAGAAGGTACAGGAATGACGGCGTGGCGAAGTTGGTAGAGTGGCCGTGCCAGCAATCGGAGGGTTGCTGGTTACTGGGGTTCAATCCCCACCTTCTACCATCCTAGTCACGATACATGTTCACATTATTTGACTGTATCTAAAAAAGATAAAACTATATTTTTATTTAAATAAAGATATGAAATAATCCTAAATGAAATACAATGACTTGGTTTATATTATTGTATATACTAGGTCAGGGGTCGGCAACCCAAAATGTTGAAAGAGCCATACTGGACCAAAAATACAAAAACAAATCTGTCTGGAGCCGCAACAAATTAAAAGCCATATTACATACAGATAGTGTGTCATGAGATATAAATTGAATTAAGATGACTTAAAGGAAGCTAAATGAGCTCAAATATAGCTACAAATGAGGCATAATGATGCAATATGTACATATAGCTCGCCTAAATAGCATGTTAGCATCGATTAGCTTGCAGTCATGCAGTGACCAAATATGTCTGATTAGCACTCCACACAAGTCAATAGCATCAACAAAACTCACCTTTGTGCATTCATGCACAACGTTAAAGGTTTGGTGGACCAAATGAGACAGAAAAAGTAGTGGCATAAAACACGTCCTAGAAAGTCGGAGAAAGTTATCCATGTAAACAAACTAAGGTGAGTTCAAGGACCGCCAAAATTAGTGGGACAAAAGGGCGCTCGCCAAATACTCGAATCAGTGAAGCCTGTTTAATACAAACAGTGTGCTTTATAACAATTAGGGAGGTTTGTGTCATGTTTGTCCTCCTACAGTAACCATACTAAAACAAAACAAATTATTTTTTTCCCCTCATCTTTTTCCATTTTTCATACATTTTTGAAAAAGCTCCAGAGAGCCACTAGGGCGGCGCTAAAGAGCCGCATGCGGCTCTAGAGCCGCGGGTTGCCGACCCCTGTACTAGGTCATAAAATCAGTGTCAGTTGAGTCGGTCCATAGGTTGCCTGTAGGGATTTTTAATGTCCAGCAGATGTCAGTATTTAGTGACACAGTATCGACACAGTATCAATACAGTTTTGCAATGTGTCGAAACGCTTCATGAGGCCTCATCAACCCATCACTAGTAAATAGCTATAGGAACAGCTTACCGCAAACAATGAAAAATGACAAGTAGTAGCTCCAACGACAAGTAGTAGACATCGACAAGGACAGGTAGACACTGACCTCGACAATAGTTAGCGACATTGACAATACACCAGCACTGACTGGAGGGAAAAGGAGGTCTAAATAGTAGCTGGCTGATTGACACCAGGTGTGGCCAGGTGCCAATCAGCCACAGCTGAGGGGACACAGTACTCAGGGAGACAAGTAGGATATAACCAAAATAAGAGCGCCGACCGGAAATAAAGACAAACAGAGGAAAAACTCAAAACATAACTAAACTGTCAGTGACAAACCTGACAAAGAGGGCACTAGTGATGGGTTGATGAGGCGTCTTGAAGCGTTTCGACACATTGCAAAACTGTATTGATACTGTGTCGATACTGTGTCACTAAATACTGACATCTGCTGGACATTAAAAATCCCTACAGGCAACCTATGGACCGACTCAACTGACACTGATTTTATGACCTAGTATATACAATAATATAAACCAAGTCATTGTATTTCATTTGGGGTTATTTCATATCTTCATTTAAATAAAACTATATTTTTTATCTTTTTTGGATACAGTCAATAAATAATGTGAACATGTATCATAACATGGAAATCTAAGAGAACATTTTGTGAATGAGGATGCTTGTAAACTGGGAAATTATTATTAATTTTTTTACACATTTTTATTTTAAAAAAAAGCAGTTTTTCCAACGTATTCAATTTTAGACGATTTCTCTTCTTAGTTATTATTTCTCCGGCTGTAGAAAAGACCCGCTCACAGGGCACAGAGGAGGCGGGAGTGCGACACAGTTCGCGTATCGGTCACGTGACCGAAATAGCTCATGATCGATCACGTGACTTTCTAAAAGCGATACGCGCACCGACACAGGGTTTTGCTCTATGAGCTCGACGCGTGCGCCGATGCATCGGTGTTCCAGGACCCATCACTAGAGGGCACTTTGAGTTGATGATTACTTCTATGTGTAAAAATCTTTATTTATGATTGAATCACTTGTTTATTTTTCAACAAGTTTTTAGTTATTTGTACATCTTTTTTTCCAAATAGTTCAAGAAAGACCACAACAAATGAGCAATATTTTTGCACTGTTATACAATTTAATAAATCAGAAACTGATGACATAATGCTGTATTTTACTTCTTTATCTCTTTTTTTCAACCCAAAATGCTTTACTCTGATTAGGGGGTACTTGAATTAAAAAAATGTTCACAGGGGGTACATCACTGAAAAAAGGTTGAGAACCACTGACGTAGAGGATCTTGGACGACCGTTTTTGCAGCTGATTCCTAAAAATAGGAGTGCACTCTCAGCCACGAATAGGGATATTTGCATTTTTGCTGTAGGTTTTTAATAACAGATTTGTTTGTTTAACATGTCCCCCTCTAACTCAAAGAACTACTCACCCCCAAATCCTCCACTCGACACCTCCGCTCCGGACAGGCTAACCTCCTCCAACCTCCGAGGACAAAGCTACAAACAATGGGAGACCGGGCTTTCTGCTCCGCCGCTCCCAGTCTGTGGAATGCTCTCCCTGACCACCTGAGGGCACCACAGACTGTGATTGCTTTAAAAAAAAGGCTTAAAAAGCCTTTTTTTTTTAGATATATGCATACTAGTTCTAGCTATTTGGCTGTTCTACTTTATATTTTTATTTATTTTTTATTATCTTTTTATTTGTATTGTTTTAATACACTGTAGCATGTTGAGGTTGTTTACTCAATATAAAGTGTTTTTTTTACAAATAACATCTATTATTATTATTATTATGGAGGATCTTTGACTAGTATTTTTGTCGTATGTCCTTCAAAACAGCAGCTCTGTCATGTAGAGGATCTTTAACTGTTTTGTTTTTTTGGCGCAGATTCCTTAAAATAGCAGAGTGGCCCTGTCATAGAGGATCGTTGACTAGTACTTTTGTAGTAGGTCCTTAAAAACAGCAGTTCTGTCACATAGAGGATCTTGGACGACTGTTATTGCAGTGCATTCCTAAAAAATAGCATAGTGCTCTTCTCATAAAGATGATCTTTGACTTGCTTTTTTTGGAGCAGATTCCTCAAAACAGCCGAGTTGCCCTGTCATAGAAGATCTTTAACCAGTATTTTTGTCATGTGTCCTTAAAAACAGCAGCACTGTCATATAGATGATCTCTGCCTTGTTTTTTTGGAGCAGATTAATAAAAACAGCAGAGTGGCCCTGTACTAGAGGATCTTTGACTAGTATTTTTGTTGTAGGTCCTTAAAAACAGCGGTTCTGTCATATAGAAGATCTTTGACAAGCAATTTTGCAGCGGATTCCTAAAAAAAATAGCATAGTTCTCTTTTCATATAGATAATCTTTGACTTGCCTTTTTTGGAGAAGCTTCCTTAAAACAGCCGAGTTGCCCTGTCATAGAGGATCTTTGACTAGTATTTTTGTCATGTGTCCTTAAAAACAGCAGCACTGTCATATAGAGGCTCTTTGAATTGTTTTTTTTGGAGCAGATTCCTAAAAACAACAGAGTGGCCCTGTCATAGAGGATATTTGACTAGTATTTTATTGTAGGTTCTTAAAAACAGCAGTTTTGTCACATAGAGGATCTTGGACAACCGTTATTGCAGCGGATTCCTAAAACATAGCATAATGCTCTTCTCATATAGATGCTCTTTGACTTGCTTTTTGGGAGAATATTCATAACAACAGCAGAGTTGCCCTGTCACAGAGGATCTTTGACTAATATTTTTGTCATGTGTCTTTAAAAACAGTAGCTGTGTCTTATAAAAGATCTTAGACTTGCTTTTTTGAGCAGATTCCTAAAAACTGTAGAGTGGCCCTGTCATATAGGATCTTTGACCAGTATTCTTGTTGTAGGTCCTTAAAAATAGCAGCTCTGTCACATAGAGGATCTTGGACAACCATTTTTGCAGCTGATTCCTAAAAATAGGAGTATAGGAGTGCACTCTCAGCCAGGAATAGGGATATTTGCATTTTTTCTGTAGGTTTTTAATAACAGATTTGTTTGTTTAATATGCCCCCCTCTACTTCAAAGAACTACTCACCCCCAAATCCTCCACTCGAGGACAAAGCTACGAACAATGGGAGACCGGGCTTTCTGCCCCGCCGCTCCCAGTCTGTGGAATGCTCTCCCTGACCACCTGAGGGCACCACAGACTGTGGATGCTTTTAAAAAGGCTTAAAAAACCTTTTTTTTATTTAAAAAAAAAAAAGGCTTTTTTTAGATGTATGCATACTAGTTCTAGCTATTTGGCTGTTCTAGTTTTTATTTTAATTAATTTTTATTATTTTAATATTTGTATTG
The DNA here is from genome assembly GCF_033978785.1 of Entelurus aequoreus. Taxonomy (NCBI): domain Eukaryota; kingdom Metazoa; phylum Chordata; class Actinopteri; order Syngnathiformes; family Syngnathidae; genus Entelurus; species Entelurus aequoreus. The sequence goes on along the minus strand of NC_084733.1, from coordinate 74,350,914 downwards.
TTTTAACACACTGTAGCACTTTGAGGTTGTTTACTCAATATAAAGTGCTTTGTACAAATAACATCTATTATTATTATTATTATAGAGGATCTTTGACTAGTATTTTTGTCGTATGTCCTTCAAAACAGCAGCTCTGTCATGTAGAGGATCTTTAACTGTTTTGTTTTTTTGGCGCAGATTCCTAAAAATAGCAGAGTGGCCCTGTCATAGAGGATCGTTGACTAGTACTTTTGTAGTAGGTCCTTAAAAACAGCAGTTCTGTCACATAGAGGATCTTGGACGACTGTTATTGCAGTGGATTCCTCAAAAAATAGCATAGTGCTCTTCTCATAAAGATGATCTTTGACTTGCTTTTTTTGGAGCAGATTCCTCAAAACAGCCGAGTTGCCCTGTCATAGAAGATCTTTAACTAGTATTTTTGTCATGTGTCCTTAAAAACAGCAGCACTGTCATATAGATGATCTCTGCCTTGTTTTTTTGGAGCAGATTAATAAAAACAGCAGAGTGGCCCTGTACTAGAGGATCTTTGACTAGTATTTTTGTTGTAGGTCCTTAAAAACAGCGGTTCTGTCATATAGAAGATCTTTGACAAGCAATTTTGCAGCGGATTCCTAAAAAAAATAGCATAGTTCTCTTTTCATATAGATAATCTTTGACTTGCCTTTTTTGGAGAAGCTTCCTTAAAACAGCCGAGTTGCCCTGTCATAGAGGATCTTTGACTAGTATTTTTGTCATGTGTCCTTAAAAACAGCAGCACTGTCATATAGAGGCTCTTTGAATTGTTTTTTTTGGAGCAGATTCCTAAAAACAGCAGAGTGGCCCTGTCATAGAGGATATTTGACTAGTATTTTATTGTAGGTTCTTAAAAACAGCAGTTTTGTCACATAGAGGATCTTGGACAACCGTTATTGCAGCGGATTCCTAAAACATAGCATAATGCTCTTCTCATATAGATGCTCTTTGACTTGCTTTTTGGGAGAATATTCATAACAACAGCAGAGTTGCCCTGTCACAGAGGATCTTTGACTAATATTTTTGTCATGTGTCTTTAAAAACAGTAGCTGTGTCTTATAAAAGATCTTAGACTTGCTTTTTTGAGCAGATTCCTAAAAACTGTAGAGTGGCCCTGTCATATAGGATCTTTGACCAGTATTCTTGTTGTAGGTCCTTAAAAATAGCAGCTCTGTCACATAGAGGATCTTGGACAACCATTTTTGCAGCTGATTCCTAAAAATAGGAGTATAGGAGTGCACTCTCAGCCACGAATAGGGATATTTGCATTTTTGCTGTAGGTTTTTAATAACAGATTTGTTTGTTTAATATGCCCCCCTCTACTTCAAAGAACTACTCACCCCCAAATCCTCCACTCGAGGACAAAGCTACGAACAATGGGAGACCGGGCTTTCTGCCCCGCCGCTCCCAGTCTGTGGAATGCTCTCCCTGACCACCTGAGGGCACCACAGACTGTGGATGCTTTTAAAAAGGCTTAAAAAACCTTTTTTTTATTTAAAAAAAAGCCTTTTTTTAGATGTATGCATACTAGTTCTAGCTATTTGGCTGTTCTAGTTTTTATTTTAATTAAATTTTATTATTTGTATATTTGTATTGTTTTAATACACTGTAGCACTTTGAGGTTGTTTACTCAATATAAAGTGCTTTTTACAAATAACATCTATTATTATTATTATTATAGAGGATCTTTGACTAGTATTTTTGTCGTATGTCCTTCAAAACAGCAGCTCTGTCATGTAGAGGATCTTTAACCGTTTTGTTTTTTTGGCGCAGATTCCTAAAAATAGCAGAGTGGCCCTGTCATAGAGGATCGTTGACTAGTACTTTTGTAGTAGGTCCTTAAAAACAGCAGTTCTGTCACATAGAGGATCTTGGACGACTGTTATTGCAGTGGATTCCTAAAAAATAGCATAGTGCTCTTCTCATAAAGATGATCTTTGACTTGCTTTTTTTGGAGCAGATTCCTCAAAACAGCCGAGTTGCCCTGTCATAGAAGATCTTTAACTAGTATTTTTGTCATGTGTCCTTAAAAACAGCAGCACTGTCATATAGATGATCTCTGCCTTGTTTTTTTGGAGCAGATTCATAAAAACAGCAGAGTAGCCCTGTACTAGAGGATCTTTGACTAGTATTTTTGTTGTAGGTCCTTAAAAACAGCGGTTCTGTCGTATAGAAGATCTTTGACAAGTAATTTTGCAGCGGATTCCTAAAAAAAATAGCATAGTTCTCTTTTCATATAGATAATCTTTGACTTGCCTTTTTTGGAGAAGCTTCCTTAAAACAGCCGAGTTGCCCTGTCATAGAGGATCTTTGACTAGTAGTTTTGTCATGTGTCCTTAAAAACAGCAGCACTGTCATATAGAGGCTCTTTGAATTGTTTTTTTGAAGCAGATTCCTAAAAACAGCAGAGTGTCCCTGTCATAGAGGATATTTGACTAGTATTTTATTGTAGGTTCTTAAAAACAGCAGTTTTGTCACATAGAGGATCTTGGACAACCGTTATTGCAGCGGATTCCTAAAACATAGCATAATGCTCTTCTCATATAGATGCTCTTTGACTTGCTCTTTGGGAGAATATTCATAACAACAGCAGAGTTGCCCTGTCACAGAGGATCTTTGACTAATATTTTTGTCATGTGTCTTTAAAAACAGTAGCTGTGTCTTATAAAAGATCTTAGACTTGCTTTTTTGGAGCAGATTCCTAAAAACTGTAGAGTGGCCCTGTCATATAGGATCTTTGACCAGTATTCTTGTTGTAGGTCCTTAAAAATAGCAGCTCTGTCACATAGAGGATCTTGGACAACCATTTTTGCAGCTGATTCCTAAAAATAGGAGTATAGGAGTGCACTCTCAGCCACGAATAGGGATATTTGCATTTTTGCTGTAGGTTTTTAATAACAGATTTGTTTGTTTAATATGCCCCCCTCTACTTCAAAGAACTACTCACCCCCAAATCCTCCACTCGAGGACAAAGCTACGAACAATGGGAGACCGGGCTTTCTGCCCCGCCGCTCCCAGTCTGTGGAATGCTCTCCCTGACCACCTGAGGGCACCACAGACTGTGGATGCTTTTAAAAAGGCTTAAAAAACCTTTTTTTTATTTAAAAAAAAAAAGCCTTTTTTTAGATGTATGCATACTAGTTCTAGCTATTTGGCTGTTCTAGTTGTTATTTAATTAATTGTTATTATTTTTATATTTGTATTGTTTTAATACACTGTAGCACTTTGAGGTTGTTTACTCAATATAAAGTGCTTTTTACAAATAACATCTATTATTATTATTATTATAGAGGATCTTTGACTAGTATTTTTGTCGTATGTCCTTCAAAACAGCAGCTCTGTCATGTAGAGGATCTTTAACTGTTTTGTTTTTTTGGCGCAGATTCCTAAAAATAGCAGAGTGGCCCTGTCATAGAGGATCGTTGACTAGTACTTTTGTAGTAGGTCCTTAAAAACAGCAGTTCTGTCACATAGAGGATCTTGGACGACTGTTATTGCAGTGGATTCCTAAAAAATAGCATAGTGCTCTTCTCATAAAGATGATCTTTGACTTGCTTTTTTTGGAGCAGATTCCTCAAAACAGCCGAGTTGCCCTGTCATAGAAGATCTTTAACTAGTATTTTTGTCATGTGTCCTTAAAAACAGCCGCACTGTCATATAGATGATCTCTGCCTTGTTTTTTTGGAGCAGATTCATAAAAACAGCAGAGTGGCCCTGTACTAGAGGATCTTTGACTAGTATTTTTGTTGTAGGTCCTTAAAAACAGCGGTTCTGTCATATAGAAGATCTTTGACAAGTAATTTTGCAGCGGATTCCTAAAAAAAATAGCATAGTTCTCTTTTCATATAGATGATCTTTGACTTGCCTTTTTTGGAAAAGCTTCCTTAAAACAGCCGAGTTGCCCTGTCATAGAGGATCTTTGACTAGTATTTTTGTCATGTGTCCTTAAAAACAGCAGCACTGTCATATAGAGGCTCTTTGAATTGTTTTTTTGGAGCAGATTCCTAAAAACAGCAGAGTGGCCCTGTCATAGAGGATATTTGACTAGTATTTTATTGTAGGTTCTTAAAAACAGCAGTTTTGTCACATAGAGGATCTTGGACAACCGTTATTGCAGCGGATTCCTAAAACATAGCATAATGCTCTTCTCATATAGATGCTCTTTGACTTGCTTTTTGGGAGAATATTCATAACAACAGCAGAGTTGCCCTGTCACAGAGGATCTTTGACTAATATTTTTGTCATGGGTCTTTAAAAACAGTAGCTGTGTCTTATAAAAGATCTTAGACTTGCTTTTTTGGAGCAGATTCCTAAAAACTGTAGAGTGGCCCTGTCATATAGGATCTTTGACCAGTATTCTTGTTGTAGGTCCTTAAAAATAGCAGCTCTGTCACATAGAGGATCTTGGACAACCATTTTTGCAGCTGATTCCTAAAAATAGGAGTATAGGAGTGCACTCTCAGCCACGAATAGGGATATTTGCATTTTTGCTGTAGGTTTTTAATAACAGATTTGTTTGTTTAATATGCCCCCCTCTACTTCAAAGAACTACTCACCCCCAAATCCTCCACTCGAGGACAAAGCTACGAACAATGGGAGACCGGGCTTTCTGCCCCGCCGCTCCCAGTCTGTGGAATGCTCTCCCTGACCACCTGAGGGCACCACAGACTGTGGATGCTTTTAAAAAGGCTTAAAAAACCTTTTTTTTATTTAAAAAAAAAAGCCTTTTTTTAGATGTATGCATACTAGTTCTAGCTATTTGGCTGTTCTAGTTTTTATTTTAATTAATTTTTATTATTTTTATATTTGTATGGTTTTAATACACTGTAGCACTTTGAGGTTGTTTACTCAATATAAAGTGCTTTTTACAAATAACATCTATTATTATTATTATTATAGAGGATCTTTGACTAGTATTTTTGTCGTATGTCCTTCAAAACAGCAGCTCTGTCATGTAGAGGATCTTTAACTGTTTTGTTTTTTTGGCGCAGATTCCTAAAAATAGCAGAGTGGCCCTGTCATAGAGGATCGTTGACTAGTACTTTTGTAGTAGGTCCTTAAAAACAGCAGTTCTGTCACATAGAGGATCTTGGACGACTGTTATTGCAGTGGATTCCTAAAAAATAGCATAGTGCTCTTCTCATAAAGATGATCTTTGACTTGCTTTTTTTGGAGCAGATTCCTCAAAACAGCCGAGTTGCCCTGTCATAGAAGATCTTTAACTAGTATTTTTGTCATGTGTCCTTAAAAACAGCAGCACTGTCATATAGATGATCTCTGCCTTGTTTTTTTGGAGCAGATTCATAAAAACAGCAGAGTAGCCCTGTACTAGAGGATCTTTGACTAGTATTTTTGTTGTAGGTCCTTAAAAACAGCGGTTCTGTCGTATAGAAGATCTTTGACAAGTAATTTTGCAGCGGATTCCTAAAAAAAATAGCATAGTTCTCTTTTCATATAGATAATCTTTGACTTGCCTTTTTTGGAGAAGCTTCCTTAAAACAGCCGAGTTGCCCTGTCATAGAGGATCTTTGACTAGTAGTTTTGTCATGTGTCCTTAAAAACAGCAGCACTGTCATATAGAGGCTCTTTGAATTGTTTTTTTGAAGCAGATTCCTAAAAACAGCAGAGTGTCCCTGTCATAGAGGATATTTGACTAGTATTTTATTGTAGGTTCTTAAAAACAGCAGTTTTGTCACATAGAGGATCTTGGACAACCGTTATTGCAGCGGATTCCTAAAACATAGCATAATGCTCTTCTCATATAGATGCTCTTTGACTTGCTCTTTGGGAGAATATTCATAACAACAGCAGAGTTGCCCTGTCACAGAGGATCTTTGACTAATATTTTTGTCATGTGTCTTTAAAAACAGTAGCTGTGTCTTATAAAAGATCTTAGACTTGCTTTTTTGGAGCAGATTCCTAAAAACTGTAGAGTGGCCCTGTCATATAGGATCTTTGACCAGTATTCTTGTTGTAGGTCCTTAAAAATAGCAGCTCTGTCACATAGAGGATCTTGGACAACCATTTTTGCAGCTGATTCCTAAAAATAGGAGTATAGGAGTGCACTCTCAGCCACGAATAGGGATATTTGCATTTTTGCTGTAGGTTTTTAATAACAGATTTGTTTGTTTAATATGCCCCCCTCTACTTCAAAGAACTACTCACCCCCAAATCCTCCACTCGAGGACAAAGCTACGAACAATGGGAGACCGGGCTTTCTGCCCCGCCGCTCCCAGTCTGTGGAATGCTCTCCCTGACCACCTGAGGGCACCACAGACTGTGGATGCTTTTAAAAAGGCTTAAAAAACCTTTTTTTTATTTAAAAAAAAAAAGCCTTTTTTTAGATGTATGCATACTAGTTCTAGCTATTTGGCTGTTCTAGTTGTTATTTAATTAATTGTTATTATTTTTATATTTGTATTGTTTTAATACACTGTAGCACTTTGAGGTTGTTTACTCAATATAAAGTGCTTTTTACAAATAACATCTATTATTATTATTATTATAGAGGATCTTTGACTAGTATTTTTGTCGTATGTCCTTCAAAACAGCAGCTCTGTCATGTAGAGGATCTTTAACTGTTTTGTTTTTTTGGCGCAGATTCCTAAAAATAGCAGAGTGGCCCTGTCATAGAGGATCGTTGACTAGTACTTTTGTAGTAGGTCCTTAAAAACAGCAGTTCTGTCACATAGAGGATCTTGGACGACTGTTATTGCAGTGGATTCCTAAAAAATAGCATAGTGCTCTTCTCATAAAGATGATCTTTGACTTGCTTTTTTTGGAGCAGATTCCTCAAAACAGCCGAGTTGCCCTGTCATAGAAGATCTTTAACTAGTATTTTTGTCATGTGTCCTTAAAAACAGCCGCACTGTCATATAGATGATCTCTGCCTTGTTTTTTTGGAGCAGATTCATAAAAACAGCAGAGTGGCCCTGTACTAGAGGATCTTTGACTAGTATTTTTGTTGTAGGTCCTTAAAAACAGCGGTTCTGTCATATAGAAGATCTTTGACAAGTAATTTTGCAGCGGATTCCTAAAAAAAATAGCATAGTTCTCTTTTCATATAGATGATCTTTGACTTGCCTTTTTTGGAAAAGCTTCCTTAAAACAGCCGAGTTGCCCTGTCATAGAGGATCTTTGACTAGTATTTTTGTCATGTGTCCTTAAAAACAGCAGCACTGTCATATAGAGGCTCTTTGAATTGTTTTTTTGGAGCAGATTCCTAAAAACAGCAGAGTGGCCCTGTCATAGAGGATATTTGACTAGTATTTTATTGTAGGTTCTTAAAAACAGCAGTTTTGTCACATAGAGGATCTTGGACAACCGTTATTGCAGCGGATTCCTAAAACATAGCATAATGCTCTTCTCATATAGATGCTCTTTGACTTGCTTTTTGGGAGAATATTCATAACAACAGCAGAGTTGCCCTGTCACAGAGGATCTTTGACTAATATTTTTGTCATGGGTCTTTAAAAACAGTAGCTGTGTCTTATAAAAGATCTTAGACTTGCTTTTTTGGAGCAGATTCCTAAAAACTGTAGAGTGGCCCTGTCATATAGGATCTTTGACCAGTATTCTTGTTGTAGGTCCTTAAAAATAGCAGCTCTGTCACATAGAGGATCTTGGACAACCATTTTTGCAGCTGATTCCTAAAAATAGGAGTATAGGAGTGCACTCTCAGCCACGAATAGGGATATTTGCATTTTTGCTGTAGGTTTTTAATAACAGATTTGTTTGTTTAATATGCCCCCCTCTACTTCAAAGAACTACTCACCCCCAAATCCTCCACTCGAGGACAAAGCTACGAACAATGGGAGACCGGGCTTTCTGCCCCGCCGCTCCCAGTCTGTGGAATGCTCTCCCTGACCACCTGAGGGCACCACAGACTGTGGATGCTTTTAAAAAGGCTTAAAAAACCTTTTTTTTATTTAAAAAAAAAAGCCTTTTTTTAGATGTATGCATACTAGTTCTAGCTATTTGGCTGTTCTAGTTTTTATTTTAATTAATTTTTATTATTTTTATATTTGTATGGTTTTAATACACTGTAGCACTTTGAGGTTGTTTACTCAATATAAAGTGCTTTTTACAAATAACATCTATTATTATTATTATTATAGAGGATCTTTGACTAGTATTTTTGTCGTATGTCCTTCAAAACAGCAGCTCTGTCATGTAGAGGATCTTTAACTGTTTTGTTTTTTTGGCGCAGATTCCTAAAAATAGCAGAGTGGCCCTGTCATAGAGGATCGTTGACTAGTACTTTTGTAGTAGGTCCTTAAAAACAGCAGTTCTGTCACATAGAGGATCTTGGACGACGGTTTTTGCAACTGATTCTTAAAAATAGCAGTGCACTCAAAGCCATTAATAGGGATACTAGCATGTTTGCCGTAGATTATTAACAGCATTGTGTTTATGTCACATGGAAGATCTTTGACAAGTAATTTTGCAGTGGATTCCTAAACAAAATAGCATAGTGCTCTTTTCATATAGATAATCTTTGACTTGCCTTTTTTTGGAGAAGATTCCTTAAAACAGCCGAGTTGCCCTGTCATAGAGGAACTTTGTCTAGTATTTTTGTCAGCAGCACTGTCAAATAGAGGATCCTCGACGACCCCCCCCCAGGCGGAACGATACCACGCCATCTTTAACCTTCGACCCCCTCCTGCGTCTGACTCAGCAGCGACCGCGGCGCCTGATGACGTGGTGAAAAGTCACACCGGGCAACATCTGCGGCGGCAGTCATGTGCAGCAAAGTGAAGGAGGCGTAAACACGCTCCAGCGAGTACAAGCAGGCGGCCGTATGCTACCTTGTGCTAACGGGCTACATTTCCTAAACCGAGTAATAAGGACACAGTCGGTGATCTGATCAGTGATTAGTGCATCATCATCAACTCTTGTACGAGCAGACTGGCTGACACGATTAAAAAGTGGAACGCACCTGCTCTGCCCCCGCTGCTGCTCTTGGGCAAGGCATTCGCCCACCTGTGTGAAGTTAGCAAATACTAACATTTCCTTTGTGCTGCAGACATGTTTTGACTGACTACTATAGTTTTTTTGTATCTAATGAGGGTAGTTATGTATAATAAAACATTGATAACATAAAAAAAACTATAATAAATAAAAGCACAGACGTAGTACAAATACACAGGAGAAGTTAGCAGGGATGTTGACACGGTTGGGGGGCTGTTTATTAGTCATAACATGTGTATAACACAAAACGTTAAGATAAAAACCATAATAGTTAGACAAATACAATTGCAGCACAGATGTAGTTCAAATGTTTGGGCAATTTGGGCTCGATTTTGACTAAGTGTGTGTGTGGGGAGGCGGGGAGGGGATCTGGATATGAGTAATAACATGTTAATAACATCAACAGTTTGATAGTTGATATAGAAACTGTAATAGTTATATTAAAATTAAAAAAAATGCAGCACAAACCACCACAAATGTAGCACAAACAAATGGGACCCGCTTGGGGATATTTTGCAAAGGTGGTGGTGGTGGGGGGGGTCTGGTTATAACTATTACGTTAATAACACTTTAATAGTATATAATATATAAACTATTATTCATTTTAAAAAAATTGCAGCACAAACCACCACAAATGTAGCACAAACTAATGGGACAAGTTTGGGGATATTTTGCAAAGGGGGTGGTGGGGGGGCGGTCTGGTTATAACTATTACGTTAATAACACTTTAATAGTATATAATATATAAACTAATATTCATTTAAAAAAAATTGCAGCACAAACCAGCACAAATGTAGGACAAAAAAAATGGGACAAGTTTGGGGATATTTTGCAAAGGTGGTGATGGGGGGGGCGGTTTGGTTATAAATAATATGTTAATAACACTTTAATAGTTAATAATATATAAACTAATAGTCATTTAAAAAAAATTGCAGCACAAACCACCACAAATGTAGCACAAACTAATGGGACAAGTTTGGGGATATTTTGCAAAGGGGGTGGTGGGGGGGGGCGGTCTGGTTATAACTATTACGTTAATAACACTTTAATAGTATATAATATATAAACTACTATTCATTTAAAAAAAATTGCAGCACAAACCAGCACAAATGTAGGACAAAAAAAATGGGACAAGTTTGGGGATATTTTGCAAAGGTGGTGATGGGGGGGCGGTTTGGTTATAAATAATATGTTAAAAACATCACTTTAATAGTTAATAATATATAAACTAATAGTCATTAAAAAAAATTGCAGCACAAACCACCACAAATGTAGTACAAACTAATGGGACAAGTTTGGGGATATTTTGCAAAGGGGGTGGTGGGGGGGCGGTCTGGTTATAACTATTACGTTAATAACACTTTAATAGTATATAATATATAAACTAATATTCATTTAAAAAAAAATTGCAGCACAAACCAGCACAAATGTAGGACAAAAAAAATGGGACAAGTTTGGGGATATTTTGCAAAGGTGTTGATGGGGGGGCGGTTTGGTTAGAAATAATATGTCAATAACACTTTAATAGTTAATAATATATAAACTAATAGTCAGGGGGAAAAATTGCAGCACAAACCAGCTGAATGTAGCACAAATAAATGGGACAAGTTTGGGTATATTTTGCAAAGGTGGTGGTGGGGACGGGGGGGCGGTCTGGTTATTAATGATATGTTAATAACACTTTAATAGTTAATAATATATAAACTAATAGTCATTGTAAAAAAAAATTCAGCAGAAACCAACACAAATGTAGCACAAACAATTGGGACACGTTTGGGGATATTTTGCAAAGGTGGTGGTGGGGGGCAATCTGCTTATAAATAATATGTTAATAACACTTTAATAGTTAATAATATATAAACTAATAGTCATTGTAAAAAAAAAAATCAGCAGAAACCAACACAAATGTAGGACAAAAAAAATGGGACAAGTTTGGGGATATTTTGCAAAGGTGGTGATGGGGGGGGCGGTTTGGTTATAAATAATATGTTAATAACACTTTAATAGTTAATAATATATAAACTAATAGTCAGGGGGGAAAATTGCAGCACAAACCAGCACAAATGTAGCACAAATAAATGGGACAAGTTTGGGTATATTTTGCAAAGGTGGTGGTGGGGACGGGGGGCGGTCTGGTTATTAATGATGTGTTAATAACACTTTAATAGTTAATAATATATAAACTAATAGTCATTGTAAAAAAAAATTCAGCAGAAACCAACACAAATGTAGCACAAACAATTGGGACAAGTTTGGGGATATTTTGCAAAGGTGGTGGTGGGGGGCAATCTGGTTATAAATAATATGTTAATAACACTTTAATAGTTAATAATATATAAACTAATAGTCATTTAAAAAAAATTGCAGCACAAACCACCACAAATGTAGCACAAACTAATGGGACAAGTTTGGGGACATTTTGCAAAAGGGGTGGTGGGGGGGCGGTCTGGTTATAACTATTACGTTAATAACACTTTAATAGTATATAATATATAAACTAATATTCATTTTAAAAAAATTGCAGCACAAACCAGCACAAATGTAGGACAAAAAAATGGGACAAGTTTGGGGATATTTTGCAAAGGTGGTGATGGGGGGGGCGGTTTGGTTATAAATAATATGTTAATAACACTTTAATAGTTAATCATATATAAACTAATAGTCAGGGGGAAAAATTGCAGCAAAAACCAGCACAAATGTAGCACAAATAAATGGGACAAGTTTGGGTATATTTTGCAAAGGTGGTGGTGGGGACGGGGGGCGGTCTGGTTATTAATGATATGTTAATAACACTTTAATAGTTAATAATATATAAACTAATAGTCATTGTAAAAAAAAAATCAGCAGAAACCAACACAAATGTAGCACAAACAATTGGGACAAGTTTGGGGATATTTTGCAAAGGTGGTGGTGGGGGGCAATCTGGTTATAAATAATATGTTAATAACACTTTAATAGTTAATAATATATAAACTAATAGTCAGGGAAAAAATTCAGCACAAACCACAACAAATGTAGCACAAATAAATGGGACAAGTTTGGGGATAGTTTGCAAAGGTGGTGGTGGGGGGTTGGGGGGGGGGGTCTGGTTATTAATGATATGTTGTCTTGTATGTCTTTAATAGTTAATAATATATAAACTAATAGTCATTGAAAAAAAAAATTCAGCACAAACCAGCACAAATGTAGCACAAACAAATGGGAAAAGTTTGGGGATTTTTTGCTAAGGTGGTGATGGGGGCGGTCTGGTTATAAATAATATGTTAATAACACTTTAATAGTTAATAATATATAAACTAATAGTCAGGGGAACACATTGCAGCACAAACCAGCACAAATGTAGCACAAATAAATGGGACAAGTTTGGGGATATTTTGAAAAGGTGGGGAGTGGCGGGGGGGAGGTCTGGTTATGGATAAAAAACATTATCATAAAAACTATAGCAGTTAACGTGAAAAATCTAGAGGTTAGTAAAATAAAAACAACAAAAAACTAAACAATTCTGCAGCACAAAACAGCACAAATGTAGCCTAAATGTTTGGGGAGATATTGACAAAGCGGAAGGGTTTGGTTATGAATGATGACACGTTAACATAAAAAGTTTAATACTTAATATATTGTATTAGATATACAAAAACATTTTGCAGCAGAAATGTAGCACAAACGAATGGGACACGTTTGGGGAGATTTTGCAAAGGTGGTGGTGGGAGGTGGCGGGGGAGGTCTGCTTATGGATGATAAAACGTTAACATAAAAACAAATGTAGCATAAATGTTTGGGAAGATTTTGACAAAGTGGAAGGGGTTGGTTATGAATGATTACACGTTAATATCATAAACACTATAATAGTTAATATATTGTATTAGATATAGAAAAACATTGTGCAGCACAATTGTAGCACAAACTAATAGGAAAGGTTTGGGGAGGTTTTGCAAAGGTGGTGGTGGGGGGGCGGTCTGGTTATGTATAATATGTTAATAACATTATAATAGTTAATAATATATAAACTGTAATAGTCATAAAAAAAACTGCAGCACAAACCAGCACAAACAAATGGGACAAGTTTGGGGATATTTTGCAAAGGTGGGGAGGTGGCGGTGGGAGGTCTGGTTATGGATAATAACACGTTAACATAAAAAACTATAGCAGTTAACATGAAAACTATTAAAGTTAGTCAAATAAAAACTAAAAAACCAAAACAATTCTGCAGCACAAAACAGCATATATGTAGCATAAATGTTTGGGGAGATTTTGACAAAGTGGAAGGGTTTGGTTATGAATGATTACACGTTAACACACAAACTTTAATAGTTAATATATTGTATTAGATATACAAAAACATGTTGCAGCACAAATGTAGCACAAACGAATGGGAAAGGCTTGGGGATATTTTGCAAAGGTGGTGGTGGGGGAGCGGTCTGGTTATGATTAATACATTAATAACACTTTAATAGTTAAAATATATAAACTGTAATAGTCATTTTAAAAATGCAGCACAAAACAGCACAAATGTAGCATACATGTTTAGGACAAGTTTGGGGAGATTTTGACAAAGTGAAAGGTTCTGGTTATGAATGATTACAGGTAAATGACATACAAACTTTAATAGTTAATATATTGTATAATATATACAAAAAACATTTTGCAGCACAAATGTAGCACAAACCAATGGGAAAGGTTTGGGGAAATTGTGCACAGTTGATAGGGGGTGGGGTGTTTATGGTTAACATAAAAACTATAATAGACACAAAATAAATGTTTGCAAGGGTCATAGGGGGGTGTTTATGAATAATAAAACGTTAACATAAAAACTATAATAGACACAAAAATTATGCATCACAAATCAGCACAAATGTAGCATAAACGTATAGGACAAGTTTGGGGAATTTTTTGGGAGTGTGTAAGGGCTGGTTATGAATAATAACACGTTAACATAAAAACTTTAATAATGATTAAAAAAAACGGTGATAGTTATACGAAAAAAAGTGCATCACAAATGTAGCACAAACGAATGGGAAACTATTGGGAAGATGTTGCAAAGGTGAAGGGGGTGTTTATGAATAATAGAACATTAGCAAAAACTATAAAAGGTAATACAATAAAAACTACAATAGACAAAAAAAATTCTGCAGCACAAATCTAGCACAAATGTTTAGGACAGGTTTGGGGAAATGTTGACAAAGTGGAAGGTTCTGGTTATGAATGATTACACGTTAACATGAAAATTACAATAGCAAATAATATACAAACTTTGTTAGATTTTTTTGCAGCACAATCGAGCACAACGTTTGGGACACGTTTGGAAATATTTTAAGAAGTGTGTGTGTGTGTGTGTGTGTGTGTGTGTGTGTGTGTGTGTGTGTGTGTGTGTGTGTGTGTGTGTGTGTGTGTGTGTGTGTGTGTGTGTGTGTGTGTGTGTGTGTGTGTGTGTGTGTGTGTGTGTGTGTGTGTGTGTGTGTGTGTGGTGGGAGATAGTTAGCCGAAAAAACGAACAGGACACGTTTAGGGAGCTTTTGAAAAGGGTTATGCAAGGGTTATGACTAATAGAAGGGTTATGACTAATAGAAGGTTAATATTATGAAAACGATAATAGACACACACTTTGCAGGATAAACCAGTACAAATGTAGCACAAGCGTTTAGGACCAGTTTGGGTAGAACAAACAAAAGGCAGTGTCTTTTTAAAATGTTCTAAAACTTTAAATACAATATGCACAGGAAGAATAATGGCGGACCAGCCAGGACCGCTCTCATGCTCATGTAGCATCATCGCTAACATGATATTTCCAGGTGTGTGGTCTACAAAAAGACGCTAGAGCCTTAATCAGCAATGGGCGAAAAAAACATTAACGGCTGTGGCTGTAGGTAACCTCCCGATTTTGTTTTTAAGAAGTGTTTCCATTTAAAGTGTTATACATAGCAGCAGAACTCCTGAGTGTTATACTTCCCTGCTGTCATTCCCCCTATTAATGCTTACTCTGCAGTTGTCCTTTCCACTTTCTCATGTACTCCAAATCATTAGAGTTAAAAAAAAAAATAAAAATACACGCTTGGTTCGCCTTTCATATTCGCCATGAACTCCAGTTAATGTTTGCCATCATCTCTTTGGACTCTCAAGAGTCGGGCGAGAGGGGCGGCGCGCCATGCTAATCCGGCGGCATGTTTTCCTTCCAGCCTCCATAATGAATTGGCCCTGATGAGCGTAAGGATGCTGCTAATTGGTCGATGAGGGAACATTTTCATTCATTTTTTTTTTCACCGAGCGCTTCTATGGTGGGGAAATACACCTAAATGTTTCCACTTGTGTTGAAGATTTTGTCACAATTTCCATCCAATAGTTTAATTTGTAGCGATTTACAGTCTTGGTCAGAAGTTTACATACACTTGTAAAGAACATAATGTCATGGCTGTCTTGAGTTTCCAATCATTTCTACAACTCTTATTTTTCTGTGATTCATTTCAATGCCAACAAAGAAGCTCGCTCCATGTAAGTTAAATTACATTTAAAGTGGGGATTCTTAACCTTTTTCGACCTTGCGGCCCAACTTTTCCACTACAGAGGGGCCAGGGGACCACTCCCTGAAAACCCTGAAAATAAACCCATATTACATCCTGAAACCCGGGCTCTCATGTCGATGCTTGGTGGTCTGGAGCAGTGGTCCCCAAGCACCGGGCCACGGCCCGGTACCGGTCCGATTGGTACCGGGCCGCGGCCGCACAAGAAATGTATTTATTTTTTATTTTTTTATTTTTTCAATTAAATCAACATAAAAAACACATTATATACATTATATATCAATATAAATACAGTCTGCAGGGATACAGTCCGTAAGCACACATGATTGTATTTCTTTATGAGGGAAAAAAATAATAAGAATATTTTTTTTTACTATCCACCCCCCCACCCCACACCCCAAACCCCCCGGTCCGTGGGACAAATTTTCAAGCGTTGACCAGTCCGCAAGTTCAAAAAGGTTGGGGACCACTGGTCTGGAGGACCCACGGGAGGGCAAGATCCACACGCATGTTTCAAAACATAGCACATAATCACGTTTCATCAAACATATATTAACGTTGTTGCCCTAGGGTAAACTGGGTACAACACATGGCACACTGACAAAGCTTAACCTATTGTTACTATAACAATCTACAAGGTTAAGGTTGCTTCCCTTTCTTCCCCTCCATTTTTCTGCATTCTTTCGTATCTCAAGTTATCATTACGTATATGTATTGTTGCATTTGAACAATTGTATTGTTGATAATAAAGGTAAAGTACTGGTATTGTTTATTATCAATAGCACTATTTCTATTGGTATTCATATTGCTCCATTTTTAGTGTAATAATGCTCATTGTCATTTCTGTATTTTTTTTTTTTTAATTTTCGCTAACTGCTTATTTGCTATTACTTTTACCATCATATTTGTACATGTCGTATTTGCTGATGTTGCTCTGTTGTTGTTGTTGTTGTTGTTGTGTTTGCTGTTGTTGTTTTTGTCTCTCTGTCTAATCCCCCTCTAGTCCCCACAATTCCCCCCTCTGTCTTCCTTTTTCTCTCTTTCTATCCCCTCCTGCTCCGGCCCGGCTGCACCAAATGATAATATAAATACATTTAATAAAGTCAAAATACAAGTAAGGCAACAAGAGAAGTATCCTACACTTCTCTTTTGTAAAGTAAATCTAAACAGCCGATATGGGCATCTACATCTGCTATATGATTTGCCCGAGAAGCTGGGCAGGACATTATAAAAAAAAAAAAAAAAAAAACATAGCAAAATGCCACAGGTGGGAGCATGACAACATGAACGTGTGGTAAATGGGTGTATCCATGGTGAAAGCCGCACAATTAACTAAGGCGGTCTGCAGCAGTTATCGATTGTAGATCACACGCAACACGCCCACTAATAGTACGTGTCATTTTATAGTTTGCACACCTTGTTCAGCACGTGGCGTCTGCATCTTGGTAGATTTCGGCAGCACACTGCAGAGTTTCAAAGGCCACAGTCTCCACGTTGCTGCACTTTGCCCTCAGTCTCCTCTTCAATATTCTATCCTTGCCTCGGCTAGCTCCGCATCTTTGTCCGATTGGAAGCGAATTTATGAATGCAGCAAGAAACAACCTCGTCACGAGTGCTTGCGCAAAGTTCAACAACAGAGGCGGCGGCGAGAGGGAGGTAGGGCGGGGGTGGGGGTTGTACACGGCGAGTCCCACCCGTTAATTAATGAACGTCCCCAGCAGGACGCGCAGAGGACGGACAGACGGGGCGAGTCTCACCGCGCCGCGCGGTGGCGTACGTTCTGACCCGCTGCCAACGGGAACCCGGCGAGATTTAGCGGGCGGCGACGAGCGATTAATCAGCGCGACTTGGACTGCACGAGTAAGCACTTCCCTCCCGCCGCAGAAAGACCCTGGCGAAGCAAATGTGCGGCCGTGACATCGTTTATCTTCCTGCTGGTTGCACATGGCGCCTGCCTCCAAACGTCGTGATGCACCCTGCGGAGAGACAACGCTACAGGTGTGTTCACAACACATGACACCGTGACGACAGGACATTAAAACGTTGCGTTGTACTTGTGCAATGACAATAAAGACCTACCTTAAGTAGGGGGTTAAACGTTAGCAACACTAGCATCGCTATGTTAGCTATGTGCAGAGGTGGGTAGAGTACCATAACATTGTACTCAAGTAAAAGTACCTTTACTTTAGAATACGATGACTTAAGTAGAAGTACAAAGTAGACATCAAAATAATTACGGATAAGTGAAAAAACTACTTTTGATTTATTTAATAGCTATTTTTTAATGGTTCTTGGACTGTGTGTGTGTGTGTGTGTGTGTGTGTGTGTGTGTGTGTGTGTGTGTGTGTGTGTGTGTGTGTGTGTGTGTGTGTGTGTGTGTGTGTGTGTGTGTGTGTGTGTGTGTGTGTGTGTGTGTGTGTGTGAAACATAACATACAATTTATTGCAACATGTTTTCTGTAGTTGCAAGTGGAATTATTGTAGGCTGACACGGATGACAGCACATGATACAAATCTTCTTCTTACTTGTTTAACAGTAATCATTGAACATTTTTTGTTGCCTTGTTTGTCACTTTTTACGCTGCTTCTTTCCTACGCTTTTGACCCTGCATCTTATGAAACAGTGCGGCTAATTTATGGATTTTCCTTTGCTGACGGCCATAAAGAAAATAGTTATCAAACACATGCAAAGACAATGAAAAGGTGTGTTATTGTTTGTGCTATCTTTTGGACCAATTTGATCACGACAGGTGCTGCTGGGTGAATGCCTACAGTGATTCCTGCTGCACTGTTCCCCTAGCATTCAAAAAAGCGGTTATTCATCCTCTGCTCAAAAGACCTAACCTCGATCCTGACCTCATGGTAAACTACCGACCGGTCTCAGACCTTCCGTTTTTTTCCAAAATTCTCGAAAAAATTGTTGCACAGCAGCTAAATGAACACTTAGTGACTAACAATCTCTGTGAACCTTTTCAATCCGGTTTCAGGGCAAATCACTCTACGGAGACAGCCCTCGCAAAAATGACTAATGATCTATAGCTAACGATGGATTCTGACGCGTCATCTATGTTGCTGCTTCTTGATCTTAGCGCCGCTTTTGATACCGTCGATCATAATATTTTATTAGAGCGTATCAAAACACGTATTGGTATGTCAGACTTAGCCTTGTCTTGGTTTAACTCTTATCTTACTGACAGGATGCAGTGCGTCTCCCATAACAATGTGACCTCGGACTATGTCAAGGTAACGTGCGGAGTTCCCCAGGGTTCGGTTCTTGGCCCTGCACTCTTTAGTATTTACATGCTGCCGCTGGGTGACATCATACGCAAGTACGGTGTTAGCTTTCACTGTTATGCTGATGACACTCAACTCTACATGCCCATAAAGCTGACCAACACGCCGGATTGTAGTCAGCTGGAGGCGTGTCTTAATGAAATTAAACAATGGATGTCCGCTAACTTTTTGCAACTCAACGCTAAGAAAACGGAAATGCTGATTATCGGTCCTGCTAGACACCAACATCTATTTAATAATACCACCTTAACATTTGACAACCAAACAATTACACAAGGCGACTCGGTAAAGAATCTGGGTATTATCTTCGACCCAACTCTCTCGTTTGAGTCACACATTAAGAGTGTTACTAAAACGGCCTTCTTTCATCTCCGTAATATCGCTAAAATTCGTTCCATCTTGTCCACAAGCGACGCTGAGATCATTATTCATGCGTTCGTTACGTCTCGTCTCGATTACTGTAACGTATTATTTTCGGGCCTCCCTATGTCTAGCATTAAAAGATTACAGTTGGTACAAAATGCGGCTGCAAGGCTTTTGACAAAAACAAGAAAGTTTGATCATATTACGCCTATACTGGCTCACCTGCACTGGCTTCCTGTGCACTTAAGATGCGACTTTAAGGTTTTACTACTTACGTATAAAATACTACACGGTTTAGCTCCAGCCTATCTCGCCGATTGTATTGTACCATATGTCCCGGCAAGAAATCTGCGTTCAAAGAACTCCGGCTTATTAGTGATTCCCAGAGCCAAAAAAAAGTCTGCGGGCTATAGAGCGTTTTCTATTCAGGCTCCAGTACTCTGGAATGCCCTCCCGGTAACAGTTAGAGATGCTACCTCAGTAGAAGCATTTAAGTCCCATCTTAAAACTCATTTGTATAATCTAGCCTTTAAATAGACCCCCCTTTTTTAGACCAGTTGATCTGCCGTTTCTTTTCTTCTCTCCTCTTCTCCCCTGTCCCTTGCGAGGGGGAGTTGCATAGGTCCGGTGGCCATGGATGAAGTGCTGGCTGTCCAGAGTCGGGACCCCGGGTGGACCACTAGCCTGTGCATCGGTTGGGGACATCTCTGCGCTGCTGACCCGTCTCCGCTCGGGATGGTTTCCTGTTGGCCCCGCTGTGGACTGGACTCCCGCTGATGTGTTGGATCCACTGTGGACTGGACTTTCACAATGTTATGTCAGACCCACTCGACATCCATTGCTTTCGGTCTCCCCTAGAGGGGGGGGGAGGTTACCCACATATGCGGTCCTCTCCAAGGTTTCTCATAGTCATTCACCGACGTCCCACTGGGGTGAGTTTTTCCTTGCCCGTATGTGGGCTCTGTACCGAGGATGTCGTTGTGGCTTGTACAGCCCTTTGAGACACTTGTGATTTAGGGCTATATAAATAAACATTGATTGATTGATTGAAAAGCTTTGAACCGGAAGTAGAAGTGTCGTTTCCTCTTCTTCTTTCGACAGTCACATCAAATCAGTAACAAAATCGGCCTACTATCACCTCAAAAATGTAACAAGACTTAGAGGGCTCATGTCAACTCAAGACTTAGAAAAACTTGTACATGCCTTTATTACCAGTAGGCTATACTATTGTAATGGTCTCTTTGCAGGTCTTCCCAAAAAAACTGTCAGGCAGCTACAGCTTGTTCAGAACGCTGCTGCTAGAGTTCTAACAAAGACCAAAAAATGTGAGCATGTTACACCAATTTTTAAATCCTTACATTGGCTCCCTGTACATCAGAGAATTGATTTCAAAATCCTCCTGCTCACATATAAATCACTACATGGTCTAAGGCCGAAGTATATTACTGATATGCTCCCACTATATAAGCCCTCTAGATCACTAAGATCTTCTGAGACCAATCTGTTAGCGGTTCCCAGAGCAAACTCAAATCAAGGGAGAGCATCATTCAGTCACTATGCAACAAATAGCTGGAATAAACTTCCTGAAGATGTCAGACTTTCCCCAACTCGGACTACTTTTAAAACTAGACTGAAAACTTTTATGTTCACCTTAGCTTTCAGCTAAATCTTTTAATCTTTTAACTTTTAACGTCCGCACTGTTTTTATTTTTATTGTCTGCATTTTAATTTTAATTGTATTTTCTTTCATTTTACTTTGTTGTCTGTGAAGCACTTTGAGTCTGCCTTGTGTATGAAACCTGCTATACAAATAAAGTTGCCTTGCCTTGCCTTCTAATCTTCCGTAGCGATCCTACCCTGATATATTCTTCATTCATCGCTTCAAGCAACATTTGTAAGTGTTACAATATAACTAAAACAATTTTTACTGACTAAACCGTCCCATGTCTGATGTCTGTGGGAGTGTTTTCATGCATATTTGTACGTGATATCGTAATGTAATCAAGTGAGCGGCATTAGCTATTATGCTAACACGTTTACGAGTGTCTGTGTTAGTATTATTAACTTACAATGGCATTATTTTTGTTTTGTTTTAATTTAATTTCACAAATTCCTCAGTAAATTCCCCAAAACTCATAGTGGAGTTATTGAGTCTGTTTAGCTGATTGGAGAGCTAGCTTCCACAGCTAGTGGGTCCATGACGATGACTTCTGTTTTGTTTGCGCAGCCGTTTTACTGCTGTGTTACACACACAATTTGTAAACAATCAAGGTATTTACAAAATATTTCTGTGTAAATAACTCATTTCGCAATGTATATATATTTGGCTTATATACCGCTGTGCTCTATATAGTCCAGGAAATACAGTATATACAGACATATATCTCAACTTAATGTGCAACTGTCCACCAAACAAATAAGCAGAGAATAAATGCTGAGTTTGATTGTTTATGATAATAAGCACAAACTGGAAACATGCCCTCTGTGTGGCTTTTTAACATTTTAACATTTCTTTTAACTTGAAAATTTGATGTACCATATACAAAATGGTATACATTGGCAGCAAAACAGGCCCAGAGCATAATACTACCACGACCATGCTCGACGGTAGGAATGGTTTTCCTGGGATTAAAAGCCTCACCTTTTCTCTTCCAAACATATTGCTGGGTATTGTGGCCAAAGAGCTCAATTTTTGTTTCATCTGACCACAGAACTTTCCTCCAGAAGGTCTTTACTTTGTCCATATGATGTCTGTTCATATGTTTTTAATATTCATTGTTTTATTGTTCATAGTTAATATTGTAAATCCCACTTTTTTTTTATTTCAATATACATTTTGGGTGTCCCACTCAGTAAAAAACTGTAAAATTCCATGCCGTTTTTTTGAGGTGGTCTGTCATAACGTTTATAGAACTCTATCGGACATTGCGACTTTTGGTATTAGTGCTCCTGAAAAAGAGAGACCCAAAATCCCATACTGTACAGCAGATTTTTACAGCTAAATGTGTATATATCATTTATACACACAAACACCTTGGCACCCCAGATACATTTGTTCTCTTAATGTGGCCCCCCGAGTCAAAATATTTGCCCAGCTCTGATCTAAAAGGTCACTCAAAGGTTCCCCACGGTGCTGCTAGACTCGTCCCGTCCTAGAACAGTGATTTATTTCAATATAACAAAATCAGAATCTCGCAAGGTGGCAATTTGGAGCCAAAATGTAGCGTGCGGATTAGCACAGAGTTGACCTTTATCCCTGCGAGGTGCTGGGTAAGAGGTATATGCAGGATTTAGGCGCATTTCCGCTGAAATGTAGCGCAAATAACTACACAGGGAGAGTCTTTGCAAAGCTCTACATAACCTGAGTGTCACCCCAAATACGAGTGCCAGCTGCTAATCCGCCGTTCAGAGTCTCAGAGTTTGACATTCCGTCTAGCGTCCACACTTGCACGTTCTACGGTTTCACTTAACTCGGAGGAAGGGGCAAAGAAGGATAAAAACCAGCGATATGAGATTCTGATGGCAAAATAATAACCGTGTGATGTTATATTTAGGACTCAAAAATGTCTTATTTTGACATGTCTATTGAACAGAAGACCGGCTGCATTCGGGCGGAAGGCGGGGTAGCTCTGACAGAGTGATTATCGGGTTCTTGGTCACCTCCCTAATCAGGGCCCTTCTTCCCTGATCGCTCAGTTTAGGAGTCCAGCCAGCTCTATAAAGAGTCCTGGTGGTTCCAAACGTCTTCCATTTATAGCTGATGGAGGCCACTGTGCTCATTGGGACCTTCAGGGCAAAATATATTAGTTTGTACTCTTTCCCAGGTTTGTCCTGTCTCAGAGGTCTACAGACAAATTATTCGACTTCATTCTTGGGTTGTGCTCTGCCATGCACTGTCAAGTGTGAGACCTTACGTGTAGACAGGTGTGTGTATTTCCAAATAATTTCCAACCAGGTGAATTTACGACAGGTGGATACCAATTAAGCTGCAGGGAACATCTCAAGGATGATCATTTGAAACATGGTGCCCCTGAGTTGAATAACATAAATACAGTCTATTATACAGCATTATTCACATGTGAATAATATAAATACAGTCTATTATACAGCATTATTTACATGTGAATAACATAAATACAGTCTATTATGCAGCATTATTCACATGTGAATAACATAAATACAGTCTATTATACAGCATTATTCACATGTGAATAATATAAATACAGTCTATTATACAGCATTATTCAAATGTGAATAACATAAATGCAGTCTATTATACAGCATTATTCACATGTGAAAAATATAAATACAGTCTATTATACAGCATTATTCACATGTGAATAATATAAATTCAGTCTATTGTACAGCATTATTCAAATGTGAATAATATAAATGCTGTCTATAATACAGCAATATTCACATGTGAATAACAAATACAGTATATTATACAGCATTATCCACATGTGAATAATAAAAATACAGTCTATTATACAGCATTATTCAAATGTGAATAACATAAATAGTCTATTATACAGCATTATTAAAATGTGAATAACATAAATACAGTGTATTATACAGCATTATTCACCTGTGAATAATATAAATACAGTCTATTATACAGCATTATTCACATGTGAATAACATAAATGCAGTCTATTATACAGCATTTTTCACATGTGAATAATATAAATACAGTCTATTATACAGCACTATTCACATGTGAATAATATAAATTCAGTCTATTGTACAGCATTATTCACATGTGAATAATATAAATACTGTCTATTTTACAGCATTATTCATATTTGAATAACATAAATACAGTCTATTATACAGCATTATCCACATGTGAATAGTACAAATACAGTCTATTATACAGCATTAGTCACATGTGAATAATATAAATACAGTCTATTATACAGCATTATTCATTTGTGAAAAATATAAATACAGTCTATTATACAGCATTATTCACATGTGAATAATATAAATACAGTCTGTTATACAGCATTATTCATTTGTGAATAATATAAATGCAGTCTATTATACAGCATTATTCACATGTGAATACTATAAATACAGTCTACTATACATCATTATTCACCAGTGAATAATATAAATACAGTCTATTATACAGCATTATTCACATGTGAATAATATAAATACAGACTATTATAAAGCATTATTTACATGTGAATAATATAAATACAGTCTATTATACAGCATTATTAACATGTGAATAATATAAATACAGTCTATTATACAGTATTATTCACATGTGAATAATATAAATACAGTCTATTATACAGCATTAGTCAAATGTGAATAACATAATTACAGTCTATTATACAGCATTATTCACATGTGAATAATATAAATACAGTCTATTATACAGCATTATTCATTTGTGAATAATATAAATACAGTCTATTATACAGCATTATTCACATGTGAATAATATAAATACAGTCTGTTATACAGCATTATTCACATGTGAATAATATAAATACAGTCTGTTATACAGCATTATTCATTTGTGAATAATATAAATACAGTCTATTATACAGCATTATTCACATGTGAATACTATAAATACAGTCTACTATACAGCATTATTCACCAGTGAATAATATAAATACAGTCTATTATACAGCATTATTCACATGTGAATAATATAAATACAGACTATTATACAGCATTATTTACATGTGAATAATATAAATACAGTCTATTATACAGCATTAATCACATGTGAATAATATAAATACAGTCTATTATACAGCATTATTCACATGTGAATAATATAAATACAGTCTGTTATACAGCATTATTCATTTGTGAATAATATAAATGCAGTCTATTATACAGCATTATTCACATGTGAATACTATAAATACAGTCTACTATACATCATTATTCACCAGTGAATAATATAAATACAGTCTATTATACAGCATTATTCACATGTGAATAATATAAATACAGACTATTATACAGCATTATTTACATGTGAATAATATAAATACAGTCTATTATACAGCATTATTCACATGTGAATAATATAAATACAGTCTATTATACAGCATTATTCACATGTGAATAATATAAATACAGTCTATTATACAGCATTAGTCAAATGTGAATAACATAATTACAGTCTATTATACAGCATTATTCACATGTGAATAATATAAATACAGTCTATTATACAGCATTATTCATTTGTGAATAATATAAATACAGTCTATTATACAGCATTATTCACATGTGAATAATATAAATACAGTCTGTTATACAGCATTATTCACATGTGAATAATATAAATACAGTCTGTTATACAGCATTATTCATTTTTGAATAATATAAATACAGTCTATTATACAGCATTATTCACATGTGAATACTATAAATACAGTCTACTATACAGCATTATTCACCAGTGAATAATATAAATACAGTCTATTATACAGCATTATTCACATGTGAATAATATAAATACAGACTATTATACAGCATTATTTACATGTGAATAATATAAATACAGTATATTATACAGCATTATTCACATGTGAATAATATAAATACAGTCTATTATACAGCATTATTCACATGTGAATAATATAAATACAGTCTGTTATACAGCATTATTCATTTGTGAATAATATAAATGCAGTCTATTATACAGCATTATTCACATGTGAATACTATAAATACAGTCTACTATACATCATTATTCACCAGTGAATAATATAAATACAGTCTATTATACAGTATTATTCACATGTGAATAATATAAATACAGACTATTATACAGCATTATTTACATGTGAATAATATAAATACAGTCTATTATACAGCATTATTCACATGTGAATAATATAAATACAGTCTATTATACAGCATTATTCACATGTGAATAATATAAATACAGTCTATTATACAGCATTAGTCAAATGTGAATTACATAATTACAGTCTATTATACAGCATTATTCACATGTGAATAATATAAATACAGTCTATTATACAGCATTATTCATTTGTGAATAATATAAATACAGTCTATTATACAGCATTATTCACATGTGAATAATATAAATACAGTCTGTTATACAGCATTATTCACATGTGAATAATATAAATACAGTCTGTTATACAGCATTATTCATTTGTGAATAATATAAATACAGTCTATTATACAGCATTATTTACATGTGAATAATATAAATACAGTCTATTATACAGCATTATTCACATGTGAATAATATAAATACAGTCTATTATACAGCATTATTTGCATGTGAATAATAAAAATACAGTCTATTATATATTTAAGTACAGTCAAAAAGGAACATACAATACAAACTAATGAACCGTAAAACACTAATCTATTGGGTCATCAGAATTTGGTGTTTTGCAGAAATGAGGTTTTCCATGTTTTGTGTAGACCTTGTGTGTCCACGCCCAGACAGTTTTTGGCAAACAGTGTTCCATCATGCTGCCATGCACTAATAGTCAGGGGTGGGTAAATACCACAGACAGGATCCACTATCCCCTATCTAGTGGGAGTTGTGAGGAAGTAGTGATGGACAGGAAAATGGTGGTCATGCAGGGGTCGGGGTTCTGGTCAGCGACACGGCCCTAAAATTGCAAGCTGCGGCTTTGGTCCGTGTAGCCACAATGAGACCATGGTCACGTTCCGAACAAGTCAGAGTCCCTTTTCACATTGTTTAGAGCACAATAAGTTAAATATATATATATATATTTTTTTTAAAGCATGCCACTGCTTTAATCCAGTCCGGTTCTTGCTTTGGAATGAAAGCTATTGCCAGCGTGAACCCTATTAAGGATGCTTCAGGTGCAGCAGACCGCAGCAAAACCTTGGCTGAGTGCAATAAAATCCATTTAAAAAACAGCCAGATGGAACAGCTTGCCTGATGGCACTAATAGAAATAAATACAAAGGTTGCAGACAATACACCAGATCCATTTCCGCAGTCTTGTTAACCCAACACAACGCAGCACTGAGCTGAGGTCTCGCACTGTGTCCCATGTTCTAACCTCCCATTTTTCCAGTCCCAAAGGTCGCGTCTGATTGACCTTCTCAGACATGTTCTGCTTTGGAAGTCCACTTATCCTCACTGATGGCAGACGATGGAGAAAAATCATCTCACCTTAGGGGCGCCTCGTGTAGACCAGGAGTGTCCAAAGTGCGGCCCGCAGCTTGTTTTTTATTGGCCTAGCGACGCATTCTAAAGACAGAAATAAAAACATCCCGTGTTAAAATATTACACAAAAAAACTAAGATATATTTAATTTTGCGGAGAAATTGTGTCATGGCTTAAGCGTGCAAGCCGGACTCAAATCCTAACGTTAGCATGCTAACAGTTAGCCTGTGTCAAATACCAGGTCGTATGACTATGGAACGTACGCTTGTAAAATTAACTAAAAAAAGTTAACATGCTACATGCTGTTAGCGTAATAACAATTAGCATTTGTCAAGTACATGTCACGGCGTGCCTCCTCGCGCCTGCAGACAATCTGCAACCGGCGCACCGGCCCGTGATGAGCGAGCTGCCTTCATAAGCCGGCACAACCTGCCATCCATCGCCGGAATATAACCTTCTGTTTGCGTACAGTAAGCCACGTCCTGCTTGATGCAATCCAGCTCTCTCTGTGTTTGCCCCTCCGTGTTTTCAGTGTGTGTTTTCTTGTGGCGTCCCCGCAGTACCCTCCGTCGCCTTGAAAGTGAGCTGTGCGTCTCACTTTTCCATGGATCTCCCTCTGGACTCTGACTGCCTCCCTCGATCCTTGACGTCTCCCGCTTTGGACTCGGACCTGTAGACTTCTCTCTCCCCCTGGACTTCCTCGTCTCTCGTTCAACATTTACGGTAACACTCAACAGCTAATCTACACACATAGTCTTACACTATACACACGCTTGGATTTTGTCACACTCCATTTCCTTAGTTAGTATATTTAGTATTGTTTGATCAGTATATATATATATATATATATATGGTCTATATATATAATAAATATTTGAACATTACTGCCCCCTGGTGTCTGAGCCGTTATCTCCCCTCTGTCCAATCCATAACAGTACAAAGTTATATGACTGAGGTGATCGGCTGAGAATTGGACAAAAAAAGTCAACACGCTCACGTGCTGACGTTAACATGCTAACAATTAGCATGTGTCAAGTACCAAGTGCATGCGACCAAGAAGATCGGCTGGAAAAAAATGGCTAGAAAAATGCACGTGCTAGAGTGTTAACATTAACATGCTAACAGTTAGCCTGTGTAAAATACCAAGTCATATGATTATGAAGCGTAAGCATGTAAAATTAGCTGAAAAAAAGTTAGCTCACTGAATTTAATATAACAACATGCTGATGATAGCATGCTAACAATTAACTTGTGTCAGGTGCAAAGTTATATGACTGAGGTGATCGGCTAACAAATTGGATAAAAAGCTTAGCATGCTAACTTCAGCATGTGTCAAGTTACCATGTGTCAAATACCAAGTGTTTTTGACCGAGAGGATTGGCTGAAAAGTTGGCTAAAAAAGTTAGCATGCTAATGTTAGTATGGTTGAGTGTTAACGTTAGCATGGTAAGCAGTTAACCTGTGTCAAATACCAAGTCGTATGATTATGCAGTGTACACATATAAAATTAGCTAAAAAAAATTAGCTTGCTAAATGTAACCGTCTAACATGCTGATTCTAGCATGCTAACAAATAGCATGTGTCAGGTGCAAAGATATATGACTGAGGTGATCGGCTGAAAAATTGGATAAAAAGTTAGCATGTTAAATTTAGCACGCTAACTTGCTAATGTTAGCATGCTAAAAATAGCATGTGCAAAGTTAAAAGATTGAGGTGATCGGCTAACAAATTGGATACTAAACTCAGCATGCTGAAGTTAGCACGCTTATAGTTAGTTGGATAAAAAGCTTAGCATGCTAACTTCAGCATGTGTCAAGTTACCATGTGTCAAGTATCAAGTGGATATGACCGAGAGGATTGGCTGAAAAGTTAGCTAAAGAAGTTAGCATGCTAATGTTAATATGCTAGAGTGTTAACGTTAGCATGCTAAGCGGTTAGCCTGTGTGAAATACCAAGTCATATGATTATGCAGCGTAGGTATATACAATTAGCTAAAAAAGTTAGCTTGCTAAATGTAACTTGCTAACATGCTGACGTTACCATGCTAACAATTAGCAAAGTTATATAACTGAGATGATCAGCTAAAAAACTGGATAAAAATTTAGCATGTGCTGACATTGGCATGATAAAAAAGCATGTGTCAAGTACCAAGTGTATATGTACAAAAGGCTGAAAAATTGGCTACAAAAGTTTGCAAGCTAATGTTAGTATGCAAGAGTGTTAACATTATCATGCTAACATTTAGCGTGTTCCAAGTACCAAGTCATATGACATGAGGTGTTCCACTGCAAAATTGGCTGGAAAAACGCTAAAGTTAGCATGCTTCAAGTACCAAGTTCAATAAGTCTTTGACGTTCTGCTGCAAAATTGGCTAAAACAAGTTATCATGCTAATGTTAGTATGCTAGAATGTTAATGTTAGCATTCTAGTTAAAAACATGTCAAGAAGCAAAACAAATGACTCGGAAGTGTTCGGCCGCAAAATTGGCTAAAAAAAGTTAGCATGCTAATGTTAATATGCTAGAATGTTTTTGTTAGCATTCTAGTTCAAAATGTGTCAAAAAGCAAAACAAATGACTCGGAAGTGTTCGGCCGCAAAATTGTCTAAAAAAAGTTAGCATGCTAATGTTAATAAGCTAGAATGTTAATGTTAGCATTCCAGTTAAAAATGTGTCAAGTACCAAAACAAATGACTCGGAAGTGTTCGGCCGCAAAATTGGCTAAAAAAAGTTAGCATGCTAACGTTAGTATCCTAGAATGTTTTTGTTAGCATTCTAGTTAAAAATGTGTCATGAAGCAAAACAAATGACTGGGAAGTGTTCGGCCGCAAAATTGGCTAAAAAAAGTTAGCATGCTAATGTTAATATGCTAGAATGTTAATGTTAGCATTCCAGTTAAAAATGTGTCAAGTACCAAAACAAATGACTCGGAAGTGTTCGGCCGCAAAATTGGCTAAAAAAAGTTAGCATGCTAATGTTAGTATCCTAGAATGTTTTTGTTAGCATTCTAGTTAAAAATGTGTCATGAAGCAAAACAAATGACTCGGAAGTGTTCGGCCGCAAAATTGGCTAAAAAAAAAGTTATCATGCTAATATTAATATGCTAGAATGTTTTTGTTAGCATTCTAGTTAAAAATGTGTCAAGAAGCAAAACAAATGACTCGGAAGTGTTCGGCCGCAAAATTGGCTAAAAAAAGTTAGCATGCTAATGTTAATATGCTAGAATGTTCTTGTTAGCATTCTAGTTAAAAATGTGTCAAGAAGCAAAACAAACGACCTGGAGGTGTTCCGCTGCAAAATTGAATTAACCCCGCCCCCCAATAAATGGCTAAATGAAGTATTTTTACTTCATTTAGCCATTTATGCTTTCGATTGCTTCATTTAGGGCAAAATGACACACAACATGCATTAGTACCGATAACACAAAGGTAAGACAGATGTGGTGTTCAGATAGTTTAGCATATACCGATTCACCTATGTGGTTTTTCGTATCTTTCGTATCTATAATATACTGTACATATATTATGTAAATATTACGTATATATGTTATATTTTATATCGCTATATTTAGTCTATTTATACCTGCATTGTCCTTTCCATCCTTACATTTTCCATCATTGTAACTGAGCTACTTTGTGGAACAATTTCCCTTGTGGATCATTAAAGTTTGTCTAAGTCTAATGTATAAAATGTATCAAAGTGCCTTTTTAATTTTTTTTTTTAAAGCGGCCATCGCTAGAAAAAGTTTGGACACCCCTGCTGTCGACGCTCCTCGAGAGGAGAAAATGTTCGCGTTAGAGCGCTAACGGGTTCGCGCTGGCGATTGTTTACGACTGTTGTCATACCGTTTGCGGTTACGTGTTTACGGCGGCCACTTTACACCGAGCGAGGCTAATTAATCACGCATGACGCCCGTCGTAAAAAACGCCTTTGAGAGTAATAAACGTTTATTAGCGCGTTTAAAACACGTCACACGTTTACGACCACTTATATCCCCCATTGTCAAATATCGCAGACGCTTGTCACTTCACGTTGAAATAACACATTGATGGCGGCATAAAATAGCTGGTGATCATTTAGTACATTTCTGCCTGCATGACATTAATACTGTGCAACATGCAATTGTTTTTATTTATGCGCCATTTATAAAAGTGTGCTGTACACAATTACAACGTAAATGTACTTAGTAGAATCGTTATGGAGCGGGATATCGACATTCTACTCATATTTTTCAAATCCCTATTTAATACTTTAAAATGAATATATCGCAATATCTCTTTAAGAGGACTAAAGGCCTACTGAAATGAGATTTTCTTATTTAAACGGGGATAGCAGGTCCATTCTATGTGTCATACGTGATCATTTCGCGATATTGCCATATTTTTGCTGAAAGGATTTAGTAGAGAACATCGACGATAAAGTTTGCAACTTTTGGTCGCTGATAAAAAAGCCTCGCCTGTACCGGAAGTAGCGTGACGTCACAAGTTGTGGAGCTCCTCACATCTGCACATTGTTTACAATCATGGCCACCAGCGGCGGGAGCGATTCGGACAGAGAAAGCGACGATTACCCCATTAATTTGAGCCAGGATGAAAGATTTGTGGATGAGGAAAATGAGAGTGAGGGATTAGAGGGCAGTGGAAGCGATTCAGATATGGAAGATGCTGTGAGAGGCGGGTGGGACCTGATATCCAGCTGGGAATGACTAAAACAGTAAATAAACACAAGACATATATATACTCTATTAGCCACAACACAACCAGGCTTATATTTAATATGCCACATAACAAACACCTCCCCCCTCCCGTCCATATAACCCGCCAATTTAAATCAAACACCCGCACAACACACTCAATCCCACAGCCCAAAGTACCGTTCACTTCCGCAAAGTTCATACAGCACATATATTTCCCCAAAGTCACGTACGTGACATGCACATAGCGGCACGCACGTACGGGCAAGCGATCAAATGTTTGGAAGCCGCAGCTGCATACTCACGGTAGCGCGTATCCAACTCAAAGTCCTCCTGGTAAGAGTCTCTGTTGTCCCAGTTCTCTACCTGTTTGTGTTGCTGCAGCCGGTCGCTAATACACCGCTTCCCACCTACAGCTTTCTTCTTTGCTGTCTTCATTGTTCATTAAACAAATTGCAAAAGATTCACCAACACAGATGTTCAGAATACTGTGGAATTTTGCGATGAAAACAGACGACTTAATAGCTGGCCACAATGGTGTCCCAATATGTCCGCTACAATCCGTGACGTCACGCACAAACGTCATCATACCGAGACGTTTTTCAGCAGGATATTTCGCGGGAAATTTAAAATTGCACTTTATAAGTTAACCCGGCCGTATTGGCATGTGTTGCAATGTTAAGATTTCATCATTGATATATAAACTATCAGACTGCGTGGTCGGTAGTAGTGGGTTTCAGTAGGCCTTTAAACATCGGAGTAGTGTTGTCCCGATACTAATATAATACCGGTACCAAAATATTGTGGTACTCTTCTGTACTTTTCGGTACTTTTCTAAATAAAGGGGACCACAACAAATGCTCAACGCTCTGTGGAAAATGCATTACTAAGACTCGCCTCCGCCCTTGTAAACATGTTTTGCTTCATAGGGGCCATGTTTTTTCAACCAGTCTTGCTCAAATTGTACACAAATGTGCTCGTCAGTCCCCAAAAATTGTGTAACAAATGTGATGCTCACACCTCGCAGTGACAGTGGGAGCATGAGTTGTGTAAGAAAGGTCAAGTAAATCCGACTTTTGAGGTGTCTGCCATCTGAATAGTGAAAACCGGGATTCATCCGTAAAGAGAACAATTCTCCAACATGCCAGACGCCATCCAATGATAGCATTTGCTTACTCAAGTCAGTTACGACGACGAACTGCAGTCAGGTCGGGACCAGGATGAGGATGACAAGCATGCACATGAGCTTCCCTGAGAAGATTTCTCACAGTTTGTGCAGAAATTCTTTGGTTATGCAAACCAATTGTTGTAGCAGCTGTCCGGGTGGCCGGTCTCAGACGATCATGGAAGTGCACCTGCTGGATGTGGAACTCCTGGACTGGTGTGGTTTCACGTGGTCTGCGGTTGTGAGGCCGGTTGGATGTACTGCCAAATTCTCGCCTTTGGGCACGGCTTATGGTAGATAAATCCATCCATCCATTTTCTACCGCTTATTCCCTTCGGGGTCGCGGGGGGCGCTGGAGCCTATCTCAGCTACAATCGGGTGGAAGGCGGGGTACACCCTGGACAAGTCGCCACCTCATCGCAGGGCCAACACAGATAGAGAGACAACATTCACACTCACATTCACACACTAGGGCCAATTTAGTGTTGCCAATCAGCCTATCCCCAGGTGCATGTTTTTGGAGGTGGGAGGAAGCCGGAGTACTCGGAGGGAACCCACGCAGTCACGGGGAGAACATGCAAACTCCACACAGAAAGATCCCGAGGCCGGGATTGAACTCACGACTACTCAGGACCTTTGTATTGTGAGGCAGACGCACTAATCCCTCTGCCACCGTGGTGTGGTTACACGTGGTCTGTGGTTGTGAGGCCGGTTGGATGTACTGCCAAATTCTCGCCTTTGGGCACGGCTTATGGTAGATAAATCCATCCATCCATTTTCTACCGCTTATTCCCTTCGGGGTCGCGGGGGGCGCTGGAGCCTATCTCAGCTACAATCGGGTGGAAGGCGGGGTACACCCCGGACAATTCGCCACCTCATCGCAGGGCCAACACAGATAGACAGACAACATTCACACTCACATTCACACACTAGGGCCAATTTAGTGTTGCCAATCAGGTGCATGTTTTTGGAGGTGGGAGGAAGCCGGAGTACTCGGAGGGAACCCACGCAGTCACGGGGAGAACATGCAAACTCCACACAGAAAGATCCCGAGGCCGGGATTGAACTCACGACTACTCAGGACCTTTGTATTGTGAGGCAGACGCATTAATCCCTCTGCCACCGTGGTGTGGTTACACGTGGTCTGTGGTTGTGAGGCCGGTTGGATGTACTGCCAAATTCTCGCCCTTTGGGCACGGCTTATGGTAGATAAATGAAAATGTAAATTCACAGGCAAGAGCTCTGGTGGACATTCCTGCAGTCAGCATGCCAACTGCACGCTCCCTCAAAACTTGCGACATCTGTGACGTAATGATAGCGCAACCATTCAGTGTATTTGTCAGTTCAATAATAGCAAGGGCGACACACTAGGTGTGCATAATTTGACACTTTTTAACACTTTTTTGCTTAGCGGTTTAGGAAGAGACGAGTGGTATTCAAACTATTCAAATATGACGGCATCTCTCTGCGTTTTGTTTTTTTTCTTAGACAATTTGTGGCTAAATATATTGTAAGCTAACAATGGTTGTTGTTGTTGTTGTTGTTGTTGTTACTCGAGAGCTAATCAGCATTGGACTAGAACAAAGCTTGGCAAATATTTTGACTCTGGGCCACATTGAGAGAAAAAAAATGTGTCTGGGGGGGCCAATGTGTATGTGTGTATAAATTATTTATACACAATGATCTGTGTATTTACAATCTGCTGTGCAGTATGTGTGTTTGGGTCCCTTTTTTTCAGGAAAACTAATACCAAAAGTCACAAGGTCCCATAGAGTTCTTAAAACGTTATGACAGACCTCCTCAAAAAAAGTATTTTACTGAATGGGACACCCAAAATGTATATTAAAATAAAGAAAGTTTGATTTACAATACTAAATATGAACAATAAAACACTGAATATTAACAACATATGAACACCGCTCCTCCATAGACATATGTTCCCAAAAAAATTAAATATCAGCAAAATATGAATGCAAAGTTTGATAAACACCTACAATATGATACATAATCACTTTTATGCGGAACTTTGTTGTGAAAATCTGCTTCCGCATCTGTTCCTGACACATGCAATTGGGGCTGGATGCTCTGAAAACAAACCCCGCCCACTCTTCTTAGTTCCTGGTCTGAGCTGCTGTGACGTAGATGACCGTAATAACTCCTATAACACTCAAAAGTGCAGATTTCAACCATAGAAAAACGTTCTATAGTTCAAGGCTTAGGGCGGGGGTCGGCAACCCTAGTGGCTCCCTGGAGCTTTTTCAAAAATGTATGAAAATGGAAAAAAAAATAATTTTGTTTTAATATTGTTTTAGTAAGAGAACCAAAATGACACAAACCTTCCTAATTGTTAGAAATCCCACTAAACATGCTTCACTAATGAGAGGATTTGGCAAGCGCCGCTTTGTGCTACTAATTTTGGCGGTCCTTGAACGCACCGTAGTTTACATGTACAACTTTCTCCGACGCTGCCACAGAAAGACGTGTTTTACGCCACTCCTCCTTTGTCTCATTTTGTCCAACAAACATTTTATGCTGTGCGTGAATGCACAAAGGTGATCCTTGTTGCTGTTATCGACTTGTGTGGAGTGTTAATCAGGCATATTTGGTCACTGCATGACTGCAAGCTAATCAATGCTAACATGCTATTTAGGCTAGCTGTATGTATGTATTGCATCATTAGGCCTCGTTGGTAGGTATATTTGAGCTCCTTTACTTTTGTCCTCTGTGTATTTAATTTATATTTTCATGTTTCATGACACATCATCTGTATGTAATATTGGCTGCATGTTTGATAGTTGTTTGTTTGCCATGTTGTTCCAGACCACAGCAAACGTTACCCAGCTTGTAAAGATTAACTTGGACACACATCTGTACCTTTGGCCATTAAAAGCCAGTAATTTCCAGGAGTTATCTCACCCTCTGAGAAGCCTCCGTTTTACTAATGTTTTCCAATGTTACAAAAACTGGTAGAATAAATATTACAAACCCCGTTTCCATATGAGTTGGGAAATTGTGTTAGATGTAAATGGAATACAATGATTTGCAAATCCTTTTCAACCCATATTCAATTGAATGCACTACAAAGACAAGATATTTGATGTTCAAACTCATAAACTTTATTTTTTTTTGCAAATAATAATTAACTTAGAATTTCATGGCTGCAACACGTGCCAAAGTAGTTGGGAAAGGGCATGTTCACCGCTGTGTTACATGGCCTTTCCTTTTAACAACACTCAGTAAACGTTTGGGAACTGATGAGACACATTTTTTAAGCTTCTCAGGTGGAATTCTTTCCCATTCTTGCTTGATGTACAGCTTAAGTTGTTCAACAGTCCGGGGGTCTCCGTTGTGGTATTTTAGGCTTCATAATGCGCCACACATTTTCAATGGGAGACAGGTCTGGACTACAGGCAGGCCAGTCTAGTACCCGCACTCTTTTACTATGAAGCCACGTTGATGTAGCACGTGGCTTGGCATTGTCTTGCTGAAATAAGCAGGGGCGTCCATGGTAACGTTGCTTGGATGGCAACATATGTTGCTCCAAAACCTGTATGTACCTTTCAGCATTAATGGCGCCTTCACAGATGTGTAAGTTGCCCATGTCTTGGGCACTAATACACCCCCATACCATCACAGATGCTGGCTTTTCAACTTTGCGCCTATAACAATCCGGATGGTTCTTTTCCTCTTTGGTCCGGAGGACACGACGTCCACAGTTTCCAAAAACGATTTGAAATGTGGACTCGTCAGACCACAGAACACTTTTCCACTTTGTATCAGTCCATCTTAGATGAGCTCAGGCCCAGCGAAGCAGACGGCGTTTCTGGGTGTTGTTGATAAACAGTTTTCGCCTTGCATAGGAGAGTTTTAACTTGAACTTACAGATGTAGCGACCAACTGTAGTTACTGACAGTGGGTTTCTGAAGTGTTCCTGAGCCCATGTGGTGATATCCTTTACACACTGATGTCGCTTGTTGATACAGTACAGCCTGAGGGATGGAAGGTCACAGGCTTAGCTGCTTACGTGCAGTGATTTCTCCAGATTCTCTGAACCCTTTGATGATATTATGTACCGTAGATGGTGAAATCCCTAAATTCCTTGCAATAGCTGGTTGAGAAAGGTTTTTCTTAAACTGTTCAACAATTTGCTCACGTATTTGTGGTGACCCTCGCCCCATCCTTGTTTGTGAATGACTGAGCATTTCATGGAATCTACTTTTATACCCAATCATGGCACCCACCTGTTCCCAATTTGCCTGTTCACCTGTGGGATGTTCCAAATAAGTGTTCGATGAGCATTCCTCAACTTTATCAGTATTTATTGCCACCTTTCTCAACTTCTTTGTCACGTGTTGCTGGCATCAAATTCTAAAGTTATTGATTATTTGCACAAAAAATTTTTTTTTTATCAGTTTGAACATTAAATATGTTGTCTTTGTAGCATATTCAACTGAATATGGGTTGAAAATGATTTGCAAATCATTGTATTCCGTTTATATTTACATCTAACACAATTTCCCAACTCATATGGAAACGGGGTTGTACATTTCAACATTTCTATCTACAAAGATTTACGCCAGCGTGCAAAACATGGTCATTTTGATAGTTAATAGCTAATATAGACACTTACATCATGTGTTCCCTTCATCATAAGACTTATATACTGTAAGGCTTTGAATTTTTTTGCGGTTCTAGAAGGATTTGTTTTTGCATTTTTGGGCCCAATATGGCTGTTTCAACATTTTGGGTTGCCGACCCCTGGCTTAGGGTAATTTACAAACAGCACTACACATCATAATGGTGGCTACAGTTTTGATGATAAAGGTCTGACAAAATTATGTAGAACTTCCGGCGGGCCAGATTGAAAATCTTAATGCAGGGGTGTCCAAAGTGCGGCCCGGGGGCCATTTGCGGCCCGCAGCTAATTGTTTACCGGCCCGCCACACATTCTGCAAAAATTGCAAAATTGATAACATTGCAAAAATTTAAAAAAACATTTAAAAAAAGTGGAATGAGGTGAAATCTAACAAGAAAAAGTTGCAATGTTGACACAAAGCTGCCATGCAGGCTGTTGTTTTTTTTTTTTGTCTTTGTTTATTTTTCTTTTTTTTACCCATTGCTAAAAAAAAAAAAAAGACTAAAAATCTATGTTATAATGAATTATTAGTTAAAAAATATCACTTTAAAATGTTTTATGTGGAAAAAATATTGCATATATTGTGTGGTTGCCATATAAAAACATCAACGTTTTATTCGACAAAAGTACATTCGACAAAATAATAGTTCAAACCTAAAATCGACAGATATATCTGAAGTTGATCTCGTAATTTAAGTGTTAAAAGTTAAAAAAAAAACTAATAAAAATGTATCACTTTATGAGTGGTGGACCTTTTGGATCCCAAATATATTTAGTAGGATTTTATTTAACTTTTCACTGTGATTACTCAAAAATATTAAAGAATTCAAATCAACGGTGTCCTGCATTATTGATCCTTTAAGGCTCTAATTACTAAATACTGCATTTTTCAGTTTTACTATAAAAAACAAAGTTGTCTTTGACAGAAAACCTTTTTTTTTTTTTTTTACTTTATGTCAACCTCAAGTTGATATAGAGATTTACTGTAAGCGTTAAATAAAAATTAATATTAATAAATTTGACTTATTTTTAACAGTTTAATGACTGAGACCCATTATAGTCCCCGGGAGCCCTAAAGGTTAAAAAAAAAAAAAAAAAAAATCCATATATTTTGTTAAGGTTTGAAAATGAAAAATATCAAAATGGCCCCCGCATGCTTAAATTTTTCCGTGTACGGCCCTCAGCGGAAAAAGTTTGGACACCCCTGTCTTAATGGGTCGCATGTGGCCCGTGAGTCGTATTAGGCCACGATCTGGACCAGAAGGTGTGGTGTGTTGTGTTGTATGGATCCTACAAAGTCCGTATAGAAGCACAGTTTAGGATTTTCAAAGCCAATTATCAACATAAATAAGAACAAAAGTTCTCAGTCCTCAAATGAAATATGTCCGGTGGGAACGTGCTTTCTTTTTCTCCCCCCCCCCCCCCCCCCCCAAAAGCGGCAGACATGACATGTCCTCTGCCGTCTTAAATTATTAAGACGCTTTTGTCTCGGCGGTGCAGCAACGTAAGCGTTGTTGCTTCGCTTGAGATAAATCCTGTTGGCTTAGGAACAAGCTTCTCCGCCGTTTGGAGCAAATGCAAGTAGAGTAGCGCAGTAAAAATAAAGGCTGACGGCCCGTATTTCCTCGTTTACCTTTATTTTATTTTTTATTTTTTGTTTCCAGCTCGTTTGCCCCTGCCGAGCAATTCATTGGCCGCCGCTCCTGAGGTACACATTTGTTGTAGAGGGAACAGATTGTTCATTAAGCGCTGAGAAAACAAGATGGATTAGTAAATCATCCAAATCTGTGTAAATTAAAGGCTTTCTGCACTTTCTTTTGCATGTGCTTTATGGTTGCCATGGAGATTGCTGCACATAACACCTTGAAGGATTTTCTGCAGAGTCATCCTTTCCTCTACTTTAAAGAACCCACTCACGTAACAATACGCATCAGGAGCATTTGACAAATATAAACATTCTAAGGAGACCAAATACAAAAGCTGCAAAAGTGTGTTAAAAAGATCCATTATTATGAATTGTATAAATCAGGGGTGTCAAACTCAAATACAGAGTGGGCCAAAATGTAAAACTGAACAAAGCCGCGGGCCAAGGTTGAACAAATTAACCTTTTTAATAGGGACCCAAACAAGTTTTGCATTGAATATTGAACAAGCAAGGCTTATATAACTTTATAGTGACATGCAAAATCCAGTTTCAAATAATAATAATAATAATTAAAAAATATCAATGGCATATCAAATACAACTTAAATAAAAATAGAATGCTTCTTTTCTATTTGCAGCCTTCTGAGGTAAATATCAACATTAACTTTTTCCACAGGCTAATAAATTTGAAAATAAAATAACAATGAATAAACCAACCATTCAGGACTTTAAACTGCTCAGTTTGCAACACACTGATCTATTCTGATTTGCCCAAGCCAGACACCTGCCATCTTTTCTTGGATGCTAGTTAATTAATGTCGGGGCTCAGGCTTTGAGCTGAGGCAACCTTCATTATCCAACGAAGGTGTTCATCAGTCATTATATCTCGTAGTCCACGCCCCCACAGTCTTGGGGGCGTGCCTTAAAGGCACCGTCTTTAACGTCCTCTACGAGCTGTCGTCACGTCCGCTTTTAATCCATTCTAACAACGTGCCAGCCCAGTCACAAGGTATGTGCGGCTTCTGTACGCACACACATGTGAATGCAACACACACTTGATCAACAGCGATACACGTTACACTGAGGGTGACCGTATAAACAACTTTAACACTGTTAGAAATATGCGCCACACTGTGAATCCACACCAAACAAGAATGACAAACACATTTCAGGAGAACATCCGCACCGTAACACAACATAAACACAACAGAACAAATACCCAGAACCCTTTGCAGCACTAACTCTTCCGGGACGCTACAAAATACACCCCCCGCTACCACCAACCCCCCCACATCCCAAACACACACCTTGCGTTGCATTCACTTGTGTGTGCGTGCAGAAGCCGCACATATTATGTGACTGGGCCAGCACTTGTTGGACTGGATGAAAAGTGGAGTGGACGTGACGATTTTCGGGAGGGGCACTGATATTTGGGAGTCTCTCGGGAGGGTTGGCAAGTATGAGAATTAGCGGTGAATGCGGTGTTACCGCGGCACCGCCGCTGTATGTAATCGGCGGGCCAGCTCTAGTGTTAATTTGATATCGCCTCAAGGGCCAAGTGAAATTACAAGGCGGGACAATTTTGGCCCGCGGGCCAGAGTTTGACACCCATGCTATAGATGTTCTTATAGTATCTGATGGACAAGTTTGGGGTTGGAGGTTGCCAGGAGAACCATCAATCAATCAATCAATCAATGTTTATTTATATAGCCCTAATTCACAAGTGTCTCAAAGGGCTGCACAAGCCACAACGACATCCTCGGTACAGAGCCCACATACGGGCAAGGAAAAACTCACCCCAGTGGGACGTCGGTGAATGACTATGAGAAACCTTGGAGAGGGCCGCATATGTGGGTAACCCCCCCCTCTAGGGGAGACCGAAAGCAATTGGATGTCGAGTGGGTCTGACATAATATTGTGAAAGTCCAGTCCACAGTGGATCCAACACATCAGCGAGAGTCCAGTCCATAGTGAGGCCAGCAGGAAACCGTCCCGAGCGGAGACGGGTCAGCAGCGCAGAGATGTCCCCAACCGATGCACAGGCTAGTGGTCCACCCGGGGTCTCAACTCTGGACAGCCAGCACTTCATCCATGGCCACCGGACCTATGCAACTCCCCCTCGCAAGGGACAGGGGAGAAGAGGAGGGAAGAAAAGAAACGGCAGATCAACTGGTCTAAAAAGGGGGGTCTATTTAAAGGCTAGATTATACAAATGAGTTTTAAGATGGGACTTAAATGCTTCTACTGAGGTAGCATCTCTAACTGTTACCGGGAGGGCATTCCAGAGTACTGGAGCCCGAATAGAAAACGCTCTATAGCCCGCAGACTTTTTTTTGGCTCTGGGAATCACTAATAAGCCGGAGTTCTTTGAACGCAGATTTCTTGTCGGGACATATGGTACAATACAATCGGCGAGATAGGCTGGAGCTAAACCGTGTAGTATTTTATACGTAAGTAGTAAAACCTTAAAGTCGCATCTTAAGTGCACAGGAAGCCAGTGCAGGTGAGCCAGTATAGGCGTAATATGATCAAACTTTCTTGTTTTTGTCAAAAGTCTAGCAGCCGCATTTTGTACCATCTGTAATCTTTTAATGCTAGACATAGGGAGACCCGAAAATAATACGTTACAGTAATCGAGACGAGACGTAACGAACGCATGAATAATGATCTCAGCGTCGTTTGTGGACAAGATGGAACGAATTTTAGCGATATTACGGAGATGAAAGAAGGCCGTTTTAGTAACACTCTTAATGTGTGACTCAAACGAGAGAGTTGGGTCGAAGATAATACCCAGATTCTTTACCGAGTCGCCTTGTGTAATTGTTTGGTTGTCAAATGTTAAGGTGTTATTATTAAATAGATGTTGGTGTCTAGCAGGACCGATAATCAGCATTTCCGTTTTCTTAGCGTTGAGTTGCAAAAAGTTAGCGGACATCCATTGTTTAATTTCATTAAGACACGCCTCCAGCTGACTACAGTCCGGCGTGTTGGTCAGCTTTAGGGGCATGTAGAGTTGAGTGTCATCAGCATAACAGTGAAAGCTAACACCGTATTTGCGTATGATGTCACCCAGCGGCAGCATGTAAATACTAAAGAGTGCAGGGCCAAGAACCGAACCCTGGGGAACTCCGCACGTTACCTTGACATAGTCCGAGGTCACATTGTTATGGGAGACGCACTGCATCCTGTCAGTAAGATAAGAGTTAAACCAAGACAAGGCTAAGTCTGACATACCAATACGTGTTTTGATACGCTCTAATAAAATATTATGATCGACGGTATCGAAAGCGGCGCTAAGATCAAGAAGCAGCAACATAGATGACGCATCAGAATCCATCGTTAGCAATAGATCATTAGTCATTTTTGCGAGGGCTGTCTCCGTAGAGTGATTTGCCCTGAAACCGGATTGAAAAGGTTCACAGAGATTGTTAGACGCTAAGTGTTCATTTAGCTGCTGTGCAACTATTTTTTCGAGAATTTTGGAAATAAACGGAAGGTGGGAGACCGGTCGGTAGTTTACCATGAGGTCAGGATCGAGGTTAGGTCTTTTGAGCAGAGGATGAATAACCGCTTTTTTGAATGCTAGGGGAACAGTGCCGGAGGAAAGTGATAAGTTTATAATATTTAACACTGATGGACCTAATAATACAAACAGTTCCTTGATAAGTTTCCCAGGAAGTGGGTCAAGTAAACATGTTGTTTGTTTTATCCCACTTACACGCTGTAATAATTCCTCTAATGTTATTTCATCAAAAATAGAAAGACTATTTTGGAGGGCGGTATCCGTCGTATATACAGTCGTGTTTGTGTTAATAGAACCCAGTTGTAGCTGGGATGCGTTGTCTTTAATCTCCTTTCTAATGAGTTCAATTTTCTTATTAAAGAAATTCATAAAGTCATCTGCCGAATGGGTGGAGCTACTGGGAGGAGTCCCTTGTTGGGTTAGCGATGCTACTGTACTAAACAGAAATGTAGGATCGTTTTTGTTGAGGCGGATGAGATTTGAGTAGTATTTAGCTTTTGCTAAGGTAAGCATGCGTTTATAAGTTATTAAACTATCACTCCATGCTTGATGGAAAACCTCAAGTTTAGTCGCGCGCCATTTGCGTTCCAGCTTTCTACATGTTAATTTATGAGCTCGGTACGGTACATTTCGGACTGCATTGTGCCAAGTGTGAGGAATTATGGTATGGGGTTGTTTTTCAGGAGTTGGGCTTCCAGTGAAAGGAACTTTGAATGCTCCAGGATACCAAAACATTTTGAACAATTCCATGCTCCCAACATTGTGGGAACAGTTTGACTGTGCACCAGTGCACAAAGCAAGGTCTATAAAGACATGGATGACAGAGTCTGGTGTGGATGAACGTGACTGGCCTGCACAGAGTCCTGACCTGAACCCGATAGAACACCTTTGGGATGAATTAGAACGGAGACTGAGAGCCAGGCCTTCTCGACCAACTTCAGTGTGTGACCTCACCAATGCGCTTTTGGAAGAATGGTGGAAAATTCCAAAAACACACTCCGCAACCTTGTGGACAGCCTTCCCAGAAGAGTTGAAGCTGTAATAGCTGCAGAAGGTGGACTGACATCATATTGAACCCTATGGGTTAGGAATGGGATGGCACTTCAAGTTGATATGTGAGTCAAGGCAGGTGGCCAAATACTTTTTGGCGATATAGTGTATGTCCCTAGAGGTGGTTTATGAGCACCAAACATGAGAAAAATATATCATCTCTACTCTCCACTTTTGAGAGAAGCGGTGCTCAATCGCTCGCTTTTAAAATTGTGGCTGTTCATAACATCTTAAAATAAGGCCCGGAACTATCCGTCAGTCAGCTGTAGACATATTTAAAATCAATAAAAACTACATGAAGCAAGGAATGAATGCTCCAATGCTGAAGTTGAACTTCAAAATGACTAATTGTTGAAGTAGAGCACACAATTCCTGAACAGGTTGAATATTTTGAAGTTGGAACGGTTCGAATCGGATAAAAAATGTGGGAGTTGTGGAACTTTGAAAAATGCTGCATTCTTTTCAATGGGAATTTCATGGAAATTTGGGAATTTCGGGAAAAGCGGGACATTTTTTTTGAGAATGCTAAATATTTGGAATGTTGCGAATGAGTTTAAATCGGTGTTGGAATTTTTCCAATCGGTCGAAATATGTTGAAGTAGTAAAACATTTTATTGCGAAATGGTATTACGGAATTCCTGGAATTTTGGGAAGACCGGGAATTTTTCCAGTTCAAAAAACAACTTTGTTGTTTTTTTTTTCCTGATTAAGAAGAATGTTTTTACGGTGCAACTGTTGAAGTGGGTTGAAAAATGTGGAAGGAGTAGTCGACCAGAAAAAAGAGTTTGAAAAAAACGGGAATTCAGGGAATTCCTGGAATTTT
Organism: Entelurus aequoreus; assembly: GCF_033978785.1. Lineage (NCBI taxonomy): Eukaryota > Metazoa > Chordata > Actinopteri > Syngnathiformes > Syngnathidae > Entelurus > Entelurus aequoreus. Next base: position 74,306,063 of record NC_084733.1, on the reverse strand, counting down.
TTTGAACTTGAAAAAATGGTAGTTTGAATGTCCAGGATGAGTGGAATGGTTTGAATCGGTTGAAAAAATGTGGAAATGGTGGAAGTTTGAAAAATGACCAATTCATTTTGAATGGGAAAAGTGTACCAGAAAACATGGAATTCTGGGAAATCTGTGGAATTTTTTTGGAATTTGTCAAGGGAAAGCCCGTGATTCCCCAACAGGCTGAACAGTTTGAATTTGGAACGGTTTGGAATCGGGTGAAAAATGTGGAAGGTAGAGCACGCCAAATCCTGGAGAAGAATAGTAATAATAATTTGGAGCATTCACACAATTAAGGGTGTTCAGATCAGGGTTTTATGCTGCCGATTTAGATTATCAATGTGTAAAATCGGTCGATACTAACACTGACCACGTGGATTAAGCAGTGATGGGTAAACGGCGCTTCAGTGAGTGTGTAGCTGTATTTACAATGACTGATAAATTGTTTTTGTGTTTCATAATTTGTATCCGCCATCTGCTGGATTAAATAAAGTATTGCACTTAAACTTTTTTTTAACAGATAGATAGATAGATAGATAGATAGATAGATAGATAGATAGATAGATAGATAGATAGATAGATAGATAGATAGATAGATAGATAGATAGATAGATAGATAGATAGATAGATAGATAGATAGATAGATAGATAGATAGATAGATAGATAGATAGATGGATAATACTTTATTGATTCCTTCAGCAGAGTTCCCTCAGGAAAAATAAAATATATGCACAGAAAGAAATATGAGACATGTAACTCATAATAATAATAACATAAATAGTAAACAGGAAAAGAAGAGCATTAACATAATTTGTTGTATTAAGATGAAAATGATCCCCCACTTCGGATTTTTTTTTGTTTTTGGTTCCAGTTACTGTATTTTCCGGACTATAGAGTGCTTAGGTATATGAAACATATGTTTCCATATAGGCCGCAGATATGTACGTTGAGAAATTAGTTATTTATACATAAAGATTTTGTAAATATTTACATAACTTAATTGTTTTAAACGGTGTCTGTAACACGGCAGTAAAACGGCTGATCAAACAAAACAGAAGTCACCCCACTTTTTTGCAAGCGTCCTGAAAAAACAAATGATAAATGTATGCATTATCCTGGTACATTTCACATTCTATATTGTGTTTTGGAAAAAGGTTGTCATAAACGTTAGTTAATTCATAAAAAAAATTATACAAAAAAAAAAAACAACAAAAAACGCAGCCGGTAGTTTTTTTCTATATTTTTATTGTAATATTTTCAGAATGTGTTTGTTATATTTTTGGCCAAAGTAATACAAAGAAAACAATCTGAAGTTGTCTTAATTGTTTTTGTTTTAATGCCAGGATTTTAATAGTCCGGCTCGCGTGTGCACACATTTTCCTCCATCCGGCCCCTGAGCTAAAAGGAGTTTGACACCCCTGATGTAAATAGTCATGAAAATAAAGAAAACGCATTGAATGAGGAGAAGGTGTGTCCAAACTGTTGGCCTGTACTGTAGGTACTGACCGAAATCTGTCTCTACTACCGAGTAAACCCTGGTATCCTATTTTGATACCTTCGATACACACGTCATCGTGGTGATTTGTACCATTCAGTTTTCATCGATCATTTATGGATCAGATTACCAGCAACACCTGAGTTATCTCCAAGTGGTGACATCTACTGGTCACTGCTTTCAAGCATCCATGCATTATTTTGCAAAAATGCAAGAACCCTACTGATTTTTAAGCCTGGCTTTCTTCCGATCTCTGAGATCAAAGTCAACATGGCTAAGTGGCTCCAGCTTTCTCTTACTTCACGGTCTACAAGCTGAGCAATTGTTCGGGTGGTTTCCAACGAGGAGTCATTTCACACACTGAACATGAATGCCAATTAAAAAGTGCAAAGCCGCTCAGTGGAGAGGTAATTGGCCACTTGTTGGCGCAGCATATTAGTGACATTGGTGTTTATGCACCTTAGCGCTGATATTTCCTCACATTGAGATCCTTGTAGGTGTCGGCCAAGGAGTGTTAGAGCGGAGAAGCAGCTTCGCGTCCAAGTAAAGACCACCTGGCTCGTGGCCCCCGCTGCAAAATGGGGCTTGAAGATCCTCCAGCTTCCCTAAGCAGCTTCCGAGTTCATCCGTCATGCGGCATCCTAAGTAGCCGTGGGAATACTCCGGCAAGCTGCAGCCTAATGACATATTCAAATATGGAATCTGTGTCCCTCCCAGATGGAGAAGTGGTGTGGACGAGCAAGGTGTTCCTGCCATGGAGACAAAGACGTAGCTATCTCCTCCGCAGCATCCAGCAGCCCAACATAACCAGCTCTTGACAGATAATCCATTTTGTGGCCAAAGAATTGGCCCCCTGATGGGAATTCAGCAATCCTTATTTTTTTTTCACTGCGGGGAAGAGAAACATTTCGACGGCCAAATAAATGTTGCTCACTGGCAATTTCACAGCAGAATGCTACTGGAGGCTACAGTGGGTATGAAACGCCTACGCGGCGACCTAAGCTATCCTGGAGCGGCTCGAGAGAGGCCATGACTACACGACATAGGCATTAGAAAATATACATACATACATACATCTAGATATATATGCATGTATATATATATATATCTATATATACCCTAATTTCCGGACTATAAGTCGCTACTTTTTCCCCTCGTTTTGGTCCCTGCGGCTTTTACGACGGTGCGGCTTTTTTACGGCTTTTTTTACGGCTTACGGTAACCAGGGGCGCGCACTACCGAGGATGCGCGAGACCGAGGCAGGCATCTGGCGCCAGGCAACGAGAGCAAAACAAAGAGTAGGAGAGCGTCAGCGACAGTTTGCGCGAAGGAAGGGTTCATGCAAACACCCTCAATATGGAAAACAAACGGAGAAGTGCATATGATGCTGCTTTTAAGTTAAAGGCCATCGATGTGGCTGTCAAAGAAGGAAATAGAGCTGCTGCACGTACGAGTTCAGTGGGAGGCATGGATGACTAACGGTGAGAAATCGTTCACCAAAACTGGTCGCATGCGAAAAGCAACTTTTGCTCAAGTCTGCCAGTGGATCCTGATGGCATGGAAAAGTATGAAAACATCCACGATCATCAACGGCTTTCGAAAAGCTGGACTGCTGCGTCGTGATGATGAAGAGGACGGCGTAACGGCTGACGAAGCCGGAGACGTTGATTCCACTGACGAAGGCGAGAGAGTGGCTGACGACGCCATTTTGGACCCGTTCTTCTCCGACACCGACGAAGAGGATTTTGGTGGTTTTAGTACGCAGGAGGAAGACGATGACACAATAATTAAAGACTGAATACCGGTAATACCGTTGTATTATTTGTACTCTGCACGAATGCTGTTCGCCATGTCAAAGATGTGAAAGTTTGATTGAATGATTGAAAGATTTATTGTTAATAAATGGGACGCTTTGTGTTCACAAACAGTCATCTCTGTCCCGACAATCCCCTCCGTGGTAGCAGGAACCCCTATATACTACGCTAATTACACATCAAAACGCCTGCGGCTTATAGTCGGGTGCGGCATATATATGGAGCAATCTGTATTTTCCCCTAAATTTAGCTGGTGCGGCTTATAGTCGGGTGCGGCTTATAGTCCGGAAATTACGGTATATATATATATATATATATATATATATATATATATATATATATATATATATATATATATATACGCTACCGTTCAAAAGTTTGGGGTCACCCAAACAATTTTGTGGAATAGCCTTCATTTTTAAGAACAAGAATAGACTGTCGAGTTTCAGACGAAGGTTCTCTTTTTCTGGCCATTTTGAGCGTTTAATTGACCCCACAAATGTGATGCTCCAGAAACTCAATCTGCTCAAAGGAAGGTCAGTTTTGTAGCTCCTGTAACGAGCTAAACTGTTTTCAGATGTGTGAACATGATTGCACAAGGGTTTTCTAATTATCAATTAGCCTTCTGAGCCAATGAGCAAACACATTGTACCATTAGAACACGGGAGTGATAGTTGCTGGAAATGGGCCTCTGTACACCTATGTAGATATTGCACCAAAAACCAGACATTTGAGCTAGAATAGTCATTTACCACATTAGCAATGTATAGAGTGTATCTATTTAAAGTTAAGACTAGTTTAAAGTTATCTTTATTGAAAAGTACAGTGCTTTTCCTTCAAAAATAAGGACATTTCAATTTGACCCCAAACTTTTGAACGGTAGTGTATATATACATATATATATATATATATATATATATATATACATACAAACACATATATATATATATATATATATATATATATATATATATATATATATATATATATATATATATATATATATATATATATATATATTCATATATATACATGTACATATATACATTTATATATATGTGTGGGAAAAAATCACAAGACTATTTCATGAAATAGTCTTGTGATTTTTTCCCACACATACATTACGCTCTACCACGGTATCGAGCACTATTTTTTTTTGGATAATCCAATTAAGACATACATTTATATATACATATATACATGTATACATACATGTATACATACATATATATATATATATATATATATATATATATATATATATATATATATATATATATATACATATATATATATATATATATATATATATATATATATATATATATATATATATACACATATATATATATATATATATATATATATATATATATATATATATATATATATATATATATATATACATATACACATATATATATATATATATATATATATATATATATATATATATATATATATATATATATATATATATATATATATGTGTGTGTGTGTGTGTGTATATGTATATGTATATATATATATATATATATGTATATATATATATGTATGTGCGTGTATATGTATATGTGTATATATATATACAGTAGATATATAAATGTGTATATATATATATATATATATATATATATATATATATATATATATATATATATATATATATATGTATATGTATATATATATATGTATATATATATATATGTATGTGCGTGTATATGTATATGTGTATATATATATACAGTAGATATATAAATGTGTATATATATATATATATATATATATATATATATATATATATATATATATATATATATATATATATATATATATATATATATATATATATATATATATATATATATATATATATATATATATATACCTACCACATAACGTTCCTCTTATCTTTGTCCATGGGATGTCAGATGAAACAAAAATTTTGCTTTTTGGCCACAATACACAGCAATATGTTTTGAGGAGAAAAGGTGAGGCCTTTAATCCCAGGAACACCATTCCTACCGTCAATCATGGTGGTGGTAGTATTATGCTGTGGGCCTGTTTTGCTGCCAATGGAACTGGTGCTTTACAGACAGTAAATGGGACAATGAAAAAGGAGGATTACCTCCAAATTATTCAGGACAACCTAAAATCATCAGCCCGGAGGTTGGGTCTTGGGCGCAGTTGGGCGTTCCAACAGGACAATGACCCCAAACACACGTCAAAAGTGGTAAAGGAATGGCTAAATCAGAATAGACTGAAGGTTTTAGAATGGCCTTCCCAAAGTCCCGACGTGTGGACAATGCTGAAGAAACAAGTCCATGTCAGAAAACCAACACATTTAGCTAAACTGCACCAATGTTGTCAAGAGGAGTGGTCAAAAATTCAATTAGAAGCTTGTGGATGGCTACCAAAAGCACCTTATTGCAGTGAAACTTGTCAAGGGACATGTAAGCAAATATTAACATTGCTGTATGTATACTTTTGACCCAGCAGATTTGCTCACATTTTCAGTAGACCCATAATAAATTCATAAAAGAACCAAACTGCATGAATGTTTTTTGTGACCAACAAGTATGTGCTCCAATCACTCTTATCACAAAAAAATAAGAGTTGTAGAAATTATTGGAAACTCAACACAGCCATGACTTTATGTTCTTTACAAGTGTATGTCAACTTTTGACCACGACTCGGTATCGGTCTATTTCCTTTAAAAAGTAGTGCTGATGGAAGCGCATTATAGCAGTAAGTAGGCAGACATTACCAGACAATGACTAAGTAGCTTAATGGGGATGGGTCAAATGCAGAGGACAAATTTCACCACACCTAGTGTGTGTGTGACAAACATTGGTACTTTAACTTTAACTTTAATAAGAGGTAGAGAGAGGAAAATACTACAGTGCTCTGTTGCTGTGTAGAGTAGGGTGCATCGATCCATACATCGCTTCTGTTGATATCATTAGTAAAATCAATATATATATATTTTTTTCATGGTTTACAAATTCAAGGAATAATACCCTGGACACAGGAGGCCTTTGAGGGCAAAAACTGTTGACAAAAAATTGTGTGTAATAAAAGAGAATAGAAAACCAGTCAAATATCATGTTGGTATTGTTACACTGATAATACAGCACTCACCATAAATACATTAAAAAAGTCGATGCATGTTATCGGTATCGGCTGATCTCACACATGGATGATCGACATCAGAATCAGCAGCATAAAATCCTGCACTTTAAAGCTGGCCCAATGTCCTCATGCAGGAACAAATAAGTACAGTACGTACAGTAGCACAATGTGGACCACATCCCAATGTACTGTTACTTATTTCTAACATACAAGTAGGTTGAAAAATATGTGTTCTAACAAGGTGCCATTACCGGCTCTTGATGGCTGCGGCGTGCAGAGAGGACTACTTGATTATAGTCATAAGGCTCAGCGAGCATTAAAAATCTAAAAAAAAGAGCTAAAAAAAAAAAGAAAAATAATGGCGGTACATAGTTTTTGCCTTCCCCGGTTTTTTTGGATTACACCGAGAATGACGGAAGAGGATTTTCAAGCTTCGGCTTCTCCTTGGCACCGTGGCAGGTGTCTGGGCTGCACTGGTTTTGATTAGCAAGAAGAAAAACAACGTCTTTGCAATTCAAACTCATCCTCCAGGCAGGAAGCAAGAACGTTCCTCATATTCCGAAAAATCCCAACTCTCATCAAAATGCTTTCCCTCAGCTCTCCAGAGTTTGCCTGCGCCTTCCCGAGTCCGCACTCCTAGGCCCGGGGCGTGCACGTGGCGGTGATGAATTGGTCCAATACAATGCAAATATTAATCACAATGTCACCACAGCTGAGCGGGAGAACGGTTTAGTCACAGAGGCTCATTTATCACGACCTTCCAAGTTTACCCTCCAGAACGCACGCTGCAGACATCTATGTTGTCTTTTTGACTGGAAACGTAGGTTTAGTTGTGCATGGTCACCTAAAAGAGACATTGGACTATATGGATATTTATATCTGCTACTGCATCATAATCCCCCGAGCATTGGCCCACAGCCGCCAATCAGACTGAAAAAAGTCATTTCTGGAAAAGCCACAAAAGGAACAACAACTATAAAGGACTGATACCTCCAAAAAAAAAAAACATGCACCTGGGGATAGGTTGATTGGCAACACTAAATTGGCCCTAGTGTGTGAATGTGAGTCTGAATGTTGTCTGTCTATCTGTGTTGGCCCTGCGATGAGGTGGCGACTTGTCCAGTGTATATATATATATATATATATATATATATATATATATATATATATATATATATATATATATATATATATATATATATATATATATATATATATATATATATATACACATACACACAAACACATACACATATATATCATACTTGCCAACCTTGAGACCTCCGATACCGGGAGGTGGGGGGAGTGGTCGGGGGTGGGTCGGGGGCGTGGTTGGGGGCGTGGTTAAGAGGGGAATATATTTAAGGTAGAATTCACCAACTCAAGTATTTCATATATATATATGTATGAAATACTCAACTTTCAGTGAATTCTAGCTATATATATATATATATATATATATATATATATATATATATATATATATATATATATATATATATTTTATTATACATATAAATAAAATAAATACTTGATTTTCAGTGTTCTGGAGGCTATCCAGTAGATGGAAGTATTGTCCTGTTTAAGAGTGTCACAACATTGCTGTTTACGGCAGACGAACTGCTTTACGGTAGACTAAACGTGACTGCTGTTGTTGTGTGTCGTTACCGCGCTGGGAGGAAGTTAATGAAACTGCCTAACAATAAACCCACATAAGAAACCAAGAACTCGCCCTCGATCATTCTACAGTTATGTCATTGGGCAGGCAAGTTGTTTATATTCAATATATGTGGGAAAGCGGACGTGAGAACAGGCTGTCTCCACTCAGGTCCGCATTGAGCTGGAGGAGGCGTGGCCTCCAGCTCCGGCTGAATACCGGGAGTTTGTCGGGAGAAAATTTCTGCCGGGAGGTTATCGGGAGAGGCGCTGAATACCGGGAGTCTCCCGCTAAAAACGGGAGGGTTGGCAAGTATGATATATATATATACAGTACATACACACACACATACACATATATATATATATATATATATATACATATATATATATATGTATGTGTGGGAAAAAATCACAAGACTATTTAATCTCTACAGGCCTGTTTCATGAGGGTTTCCTCAATCATCAGGAGATTTTAATGGAAGTATTCACATACCATGGTTTATATAGGGCACAGAGCGGGTGGGTACAGGCAGGCGTAGGGGCGTGGTGATTGGCTCATGTGTTACCTAGGAGGTGTTTCCTTCTGTGACGGCATGCTGATACAATTTCGCTGCGCTTGTTGAGGGATGACAAGTCTGGACTGTATATAATGAACAGTTTCTATTTTAAGCATAGGTTGCATCTTTTATTACCACTGTTGTAGGGTGTGCTGGATGCAAGAATTTGCCATGTTATCGAATATTCAACATTATTGTCTTTGAGATTCCAAATGTGTTTACTGAGTTCTGTACTGTTCCGCAAGCTTTTGCTTCTGAACGAGGCTTTGTGATTGTTCCATCTGGTTTTGAATGCTCCCTCAGTTAATCCTACATATGTGTCGGATGTGTTAATGTCCTTGTGTGTTACCTTTGCTTGGTAAACGACTGATGGTTGTAAGCACCCCCCGTTGAGAGGGCAATCAGGTTTCCTGCGGCAGTTACAGCCTTTGTCGGTTTTGGAGTCGTTCTGCCTGGTGGTGGACGGCTCATTTTCAATTGCTTTATTGTGGTTTGAAATGATTTGTCGTATGTTGTTCATGCAGCTGTAGCCTATGCTTAAAAGATGCAACCTATGCTTGAAAGAGAAACTGTTCATTATATACAGTCCAGACTTGTCATCCCTCAACAAGCGCAGCGAAATTGTATCAGCATGCCGTCACAGAAGGAAACACCTCCTAGGTAACACATGAGCCAATCACCACGCCCCTACGCCTGCCGGTACCCCGCCCGCTCTGTGCCCTATATAAACCATGGTATGTGAATGCTTCCATTAAAATCTCTTGATGATTGAGGAAACCCTCATGAAACAGGCCTGTAGAGATGAAATAGTCTTGTGATTTTTTTCCCACACATACATATTACGCTCTACCACGGTATCGAGCACTATTTTTTTTTTTTGGGGATAATCCAATTAAGACATATATATATACATATATATATATATATATATATATATATATATACATATATATATATATATATATATATATATATATATATATATATATATATATATATATATATATATATATACGCACACACATATATACATACACACACACACACACACACACACACACACACACACACACACACACACATATATATATATATATATATATATATATATATATAAACACACATATATATAAACACACACATATATATATATATATATATATATATATATATATATATACATATACGCACATATATACACACACACACACACACACACATATATATATATATATATATAAACACACATATATATAAACACACACATATATATATATATATATATATATATATATATATAAACACACATATATATAAACACACACATATATATATATATATATATATATATATATATATATATATATATATATATATATATATATAAACACACATATATATAAACACACACATATATATATATATATATATATATATATATATATATATATATATATATATATATATATATATATATATATATATATATATATATATATATATATATATATATATATGTATAAATTGTTGCGTTGGACCAGATGTTCCTCCAAGGGAATTTAAGTTACTGGTCAATCCCAAGTTCTTTGTAATGACATATATGCTGAGTATACCTATATATGCTGTACCGGGGATGTCGTTGTGGCTTGTACAGCCCTTTGAGACACTTGTGATTTAGGGCTATATAAATAAACATTGATTGATTGATTGAGAGCATAAGTGATCACCAGAACAGAATAGGTATTTTGTATTTTTTTTCCAAAGCTTTGGAAAGAGAGACCAACCTAGAACAACACATTCAATTGCGTAGCCTAGTTGATCTAAAATAATTATGGAAGCGCCCTCCTATTCAATATGCCGCTAACCCCCACCCTCCCCAGCTGGACTACACAGGTTCATTGTTTAGCTCAGGATGAGCTAAGAAAGGAGTACTGCTACTCACCACATTCCCAAACTCAAGGTAACTCACAGTGTACCATCGGTCACGAGATGGAGAAAAAATAGAAAGAGTACAAATGGAAACCACTAACTATTTCAAATATGACTATAGAAAGAAAGAACTCTTAAATATGGATATATGTAGATATCTATCTCCGTCAATATATATATATATATATACAGTATATTATAATCATCGGCGGTCACTCGAACGAGTATGACGCTCCTCCTGGTAGGGGTGTATCCCTTTATGGAGGATGCCTGTGCGTGACTTAGTTTAACGTGGGGAGACTGGTGCGCAGACAGTCAACACACGATCCTTGACAGAATCGGGTCAGGGTCCAGTGGCATGGAGTCCAAGACGACTGGGGACCCTTTTCTGCTGCAGCCTTCTTCCGCCATCGCAGCCGTTGTGGTAGTTCTTAAATCTACCGTCTTCCGCCTGCTCCGCCGTTGAGGTCTCCAACGTATCCCTGGCTAGGGGGCAATCAGGTACTAGGCCTTTGCCAAGGGCCACCTGGGGTAACAGTAGTAAAGGGGTTAATCTCCTAGTGCACTGCCGGATGCAGTTTAATAATATATATATATATATATATATATATATATATATATATATATATATATATATATATATATATATATATATATATATATATATATATATATATATTACAAGCTTTGAAAGTAAAAAAAAAAGTGCCGTAGAGCTGGAGTCAGCGGCTTGTTACTTTCTAGGTTTTGATTAGTCGAGCCTCGGAGGAGAGTCTGCGATGGTGATCAATAACCTGCGCACCCCCCCCCCCCCCCCCCCCTGCTGTGTAATCAACCTGACATTGCAGGTGGAACTCCATACGCCGCCAGAACACCCGGGGCGACGGAGAGATTTGGGATGTTCTCTCTCAGTCCATATCAGCCTCATGCCGTCCACAGCGTGAAGCCAGCACTCCACCAAATTTGCAGCAGTACTTCTAATAAACAACCTTTGTCTAGCAGGAGGTGTCACTCCCATTTTGAACAAAGTCCCCGTTTGACTTGGTGGTTTCCATTTTTTAGATCAAATTCAGGAACTATACAACTTTGATCATGTTGTAGTGTTGCGTGTCAAAAAAAAAAAACGCTCGATCAAGTGACTAGTAACCATCTGGGATAAACTTGTGCTGTGTTTAAGCTGAAGTGGAGTGGTAATTGTATTTCTGGCGACACCTCGTGAACACAATAGAGCATGGACATTTTTTTTAATATACACAAATTGTGTTATATTGTGTTGTGTGGCCATTTCTGTTGGCATTTTGTGCTCGTTCTTTTTTTTTTTTGCATCATGATCAGGGAAGGTTGTTTGCATTGGATCATATAAGTGAATGCTGCACTTGGTTTCATTCAGAGCATGATAAGTGGTCATAGAACTGATGAAACCCCATGAAGCAGTAAGTGGAATCATGCGGACACCTTTGCTACTGGATACTTTATAGTACGTGCGATTATTAAGGACGGGTACCAAATTTGGTAATTTTAAAGGCACCGACCGAATTCAGACGGTACTACTACGAAATGCATGTGACAACACTTCTTGTTGCAAACATTTGGCGGAGAAACTAGCACTCAAGCAGCACTTGGAGCGGACTCAGTCGGAACGTCTTTAGGCAATGTTGCAATTTGCCATGCCAACAAAGCAAGCATGCATGGGACCCCCGTTTTGAAAATTCCTAGCGCCAACACTGTATATAAATGTAGTGTGGGACCTCTTTTTTCTGACGTGATGGGGTTCCTGGGACCCCGTTTTGAAAATTCCTAGCGCCAACACTGTAAATAAATGTACTGTGGGACCCCGTTTTTATTACTTGATGGGGTCCCTGGGACCCCGTTTTGAACATTCCTAGCGCCAACACTGTATATAAATGTACTGTGGTACCCCGTTTTTATGACTTGAGGGGGTCACTTGGACCCCGTTTTGAAAATTTATAGCGCCAACACTGTATATAAATGTACTGTGGGACCCTGTTTTTATGACTTGATGGGGTCCCTGGGACCCCGTTTTGAAAATGCCTAGTGCCAACACTGTATATAAATGTACTGTGGGACCCCGTTTTTATGACTTGATGGGATCCCTGGGACCCCCGTTTTGAAAATGCCTAGTGCCAATACTGTATATAAATGTACTGTGGGACCCCGTTTATATGACTTGATGGGGTCCCTGGGACACCGTTTTGAAAATTCATAGCGCCAACACTGTACATAAATGTACTGTGGGACCCCGTTTTTATGACTTGAGGGGGTCACTTGGACCCCGTTTTGAAAATTTATAGCGCCAACACTGTATATAAATGTACTGTGGGACCCCGTTTTTATGACTTGATGGGGTCCCTGGGACCCCGTTTTGAAAATGCCTAGTGCCAACACTGTATATAAATGTACTGTGGGACCCCGTTTTTATGACTTGATGGGATCCCTGGGACCCCCGTTTTGAAAATGCCTAGTGCCAACACTGTATATAAATGTACTGTGGGACCCCGTTTATATGACTTGATGGGGTCATGGGACACCGTTTTGAAAATTCATAGCGCCAACACTGTATATAAATGTACTGTGGCACCCCCTTTTTATGACTTGAGGGGGTCATTTGGACCCCGTTTTGAAAATCCCTACCGCCAACACTGTAAATAAATGTACTGTGGGACCCCGTTTTTATGACTTGAGGGTGTCATTTGGACCCCGTTTTGAAAATCCCTACCGCCAACACTGTAAATAAATGTACTGTGGGACCCCGTTTTTATGACTTGATGGGGTCCTGGGACCCCGTTTTGAAAATTCCTAGCGCCAACACTGTATATAAATGTACTGTGGCACCCCGTTTTCATGACTTGATGGGGTCCCTGGGACCCCGTTTTGAAAATTCCTAGCGCCAACACTGTATATAAATGTACTGTGGGACCCCGTTTTTATGACTTGAGGGGGTCACTTGGAACCCGTTTTGAAAATTCATAGCGCCAACACTGTATATAAATGTACTGTGGGACCCCGTTTTTATGACTTGATGGGGTCAATCGGACCCCAATTTGAAAATTCCTTGCACCAACACTGTATATAAATGTACTGTGGCACCCTGTTTAATATGACTTGAGGGGGTCACTTGGACCCCGTTTTGAAAATCCCTACCGCCAACACTGTAAATAAATGTACTGTGGGACCCCTTTTTTTATGACTAAATGGGGTCACTTGGACCCCGTTTTGAAAATCCCTACCGCCAACACTGTAAATAAATGTACTGTGGGACCCCTTTTTTTATGACTTGATGGGGTCACTTGGACCTCGTTTTGAAAATTCCTAGCGCCAACACTGTATATAAATGTACTGTGAGACCCCGTTTTTATGACTTGATGGGGTCCCTGGGACTCCGTTTTGAAAATTCCTATCGCCAACAATGTATATAAATGTACTGTAGGACCCCATTTTTATGACATGAGGGGGTCACTTGGACCCCGTTTTGAAAATTCCTAGCGCCAATACTGTATATAAATGTACTGTGGGACCCCGTTTTTATGACTTGATGGGGTCACTTGGACCCCAATTTGAAAATTCCTTGCACCAACACTGTATATAAATGTACTGTGGCACCCCGTTTTTATGACATGAGGGGGTCACTTGGACCCCGTTTTGAAAATTCATAGCGCCAACACTGTATATAAATGTACTGTGGGACCCCCATTTTTATGACTTGAGGGTTCACTTGGACCCCGTTTTGAAAATTCCTAGCGCCAACACTGTATAAAAATGTACTGTGGGACCCCGTTTTTATGACTTGATGGGGTCCCTGGGACCCCGTTTTGAAAATTCCTATCGCCAACAATGTATATAAATGTACTGTAGGACCCCGTTTTATGACTTGAGGGGGTCCCTGGGACCCCGTTTTGAAAATTCCTAGCGCCAACACTGTATATAAATGTACTGTGGGACCCCGTTTTTATGACTTGAGGGGGTCACTTGGACCCCGTTTTGAAAATTCCTAGCGCCAACACTGTATATAAATGTACTGTGGGACCCCGTTTTTATGACTTGAGGGGGTCCCTGGGACCCCGTTTTGAAAATTCCTAGCGCCAACACTGTATATAAATGTACTGTGGGACCCCGTTTTTATGACTTGAGGGGGTCCCTGGGACCCCGTTTTGAAAATTCCTAGCGCCAACACTGTATATAAATGTACTGTGGGACCCCGTTTTTATGACTTGATGGGGTCCCTGGGACCCCGTTTTGAAAATTCCTATCGCCAACAATGTATATAAATGTACTGTAGGACCCCGTTTTTATGACTTGAGGGGGTCACTTGGACCCCGTTTTGAAAATTCCTAGCGCCAACACTGTATAAAAATGTACTGTGGGACCCCGTTTTTATGACTTGATGGGGTCCCTGGGACCCCGTTTTGAAAATTCCTATCGCCAACAATGTATATAAATGTACTGTAGGACCCCGTTTTTATGACTTGAGGGGGGGACCCCGTTTTGAAAATTCCTAGCGCCAACACTGTATATAAATGTACTGTGGGACCCCGTTTTTTATGACTTGAGGGGGTCACTTGGACCCCGTTTTGAAAATTCCTAGCGCCAACACTGTATATAAATGTACTGTGGGACCCCGTTTTTATGACTTGAGGGGGTCCCTGGGACCCCGTTTTGAAAAATTCCTAGCGCCAACACTGTATATAAATGTACTGTGGGACCCCGTTTTATGACTTGAGGGGGTCCCTGGGACCCCGTTTTTGAAAATTCCTAGCGCCAACACTGTATATAAATGTACTGTGGGACCCCGTTTTATGACTTGATGGGGTCCCTGGGACCCCGTTTTGAAAATTCCTATCGCCAACAATGTATATAAATGTACTGTAGGACCCCGTTTTTATGACTTGAGGGGGTCACTTTGACCCCGTTTTGAAAATTCCTAGCGCCAACACTGTATATAAATGTACTGTGGGACCCCGTTTTTATGACTTGAGGGGGTCCCTGGGACCCCGTTTTGAAAATTCCTAGCGCCAACACTGTATATAAATGTACTGTGGGACCCCGTTTTTATGACTTGAGGGGGTCACTTGGACCCCGTTTTGAAAATTCATAGCGCCAACACTGTATGTAAATGTACTGTGGGACCCCCGTTTTTATGACTTGAGGGGCTCACTTGGACCCCGTTTGAAAATTCCTAGCGCCAATACTGTATGTAGATCAGGGGTATCCAAACTTTTTCCACTGAGGGCCGCACACGGACAAATTAAAGCATGTGGGGGCCATTTTGATATTTTTCATTTTCAAACCAAACAAAATAAATGGTTTTTTAATTTATTTTACCTTTAGGGGTCCAGGGGACCATAAAGGGTCTCAGTCATTAAAATGTTAAAAATAAGTCAGATTATAATTTTTTTTAAATTATTTAACGCTTTCAGTAAATCTCTATATCAACTTGAAGTTGATATAAAGTAATACAAATTAAAAAAAAATTTTTTATGGCTTATCTGTCAAAAACAACTTAGTTTTTTTACAGTAAAACTGAAATATGCAGTATTTAGTAATTAGAGCCCTAAAAGATCAATAATGCAGGACACCATTGATTTTAATTATTTCATATTTTTGAGTAATCACAGTGAAAAGATAAATAAAAAATCACTAAATATACTTGGATCCAAAAAGTGCCCCACTCATAAAGTGATACATTTTTATTAGGTTTTTCTTTTACTTTCAACACTTAAGTTACGAGATCAACTTCAGATATATCTGTCAATTTTATGCTGGAACTATTATTTTGTTTGTTTTATGCGCTTTTGTCAAAGAAAACGTTCATGTTTTTATATGGCTACTACACAATATATGCAATATTTACCACATAACACATTTTAAAGTGAAATATTTGAAGTAATTGGAGCCCTGAAAATACTTCATTATAACATGGATTTTTTGTCTTTTTTTTTTTTTTTTTTGAGCAATGGCAAAAAAAAGAAAAGAAAGAAAGACAAAAGGAAAAAAAAACAGCCTGCATGGCAGCTTTTGTGTCAACGTTGCAACTTTTTCTCGTTAGATTTCACCTCATTCCACTTTTTTTAATGTTCTTTTTTATTTTTACAATATTATTTCCAGAATGTGTGGCGGGCCGGTAAACAATTAGCTCCAGGCCGCAAATGGCCCCCGGGCCGCATTTTGGACACCACTGTATATAAATGTACTGTGGGACCCCCGTTTATATGACTTGATGGGGTCCCTGGGACACCGTTTTGAAAATTCATAGCGCCAACACTGTCTATAAATGTACTGTGGGACCCCGTTTTTATGACTTGATGGGGTCACTTGGACCCCGTTTTGAAAATTTATAGCGCCAACACTGTATATAAATGTACTGTGGGACCCCGTTTTAATGACTTGAGGGGTCCCTGGGACCCCGTTTTGAAAATTCCTAGCGCCAACACTGTATATAAATGTACTGTGGGACCCCGTTTTTATGACTTGAGGGGGTCCCTGGGACCCCGTCTTGAAAATTCCTAGCGCCAACACTGTATATAAATGTACAGTGGGACCCCGTTTTTATGACTTGATGGGGTCACTTGGACCCCAATTTGAAAATTCCTTGCACCAACACTGTATATAAATGTACTGTGGGACCCCCGTTTTTATGACTTGAGGGAGTCACTTGGAACCCGTTTTGAAAATTCCTAGCGCCAACACTGTATATAAATGTACTGTGGGACCCCGTTTTTATGACTTGAGGGGCTCACTTGGACCCCGTTTTGAAAATTCCTAGCGCCAACACTGTATAAAAATGTACTGTGGGACCCCGTTTTTATGACTTGAGGGGCTCACTTGGACCCCGTTTTGAAAATTCCTAGCGCCAACACTGTATAAAAATGTACTGTGGGACCCCGTTTTTATGACTTGATGGGGTCCCTGGGACTCCGTTTTGAAAATTCCTAGCGCCAACACTGTATATAAATGTACTGTGGGACCCCGTTTTTATGACATGAGGGGTCACTTGGACCCCGTTTTGAAAATTTATAGCGCCACACTGTATATAAATGTACTGTGGCAACCGTTTTTATGACTTGAGGGGGTCACTTGGACCCCGTTTTGAAAATTCATAGCGCCAACACTGTATATAAATGTACTGTGGGACCCCATTTTTATGACTTGAGGGGCTCACTTGGACCCCGTTTTGAAAATTCCTAGTGCCAACACTGTATATAAATGTACTGTGGGACCCCGTTTTTATGACTTGAGGGGGTCCCTGGGACCCCGTTTTGAAAATTCCTAGCGCCAACACTGTATATAAATGTACTGTGGGACCCCGTTTTTATGACTTGATGGGGTCACTTGGACCCCGTTTTGAAAATTCATAGCGCCAACACTGTATGTAAATGTACTGTGGGACCCCATTTTTATGACTTGAGGGGCTCACTTGGACCCCGTTTTGAAAATTCATAGCGCCAACACTGTATATAAATGTACTGTGGGACCCGTTTTTATGACTTGAGGGGGTCCCTGGGACCCCCGTTTTGAAAATTCCTAGCGCCAACACTGTATATAAATGTACTGTGGGGACCCCGTTTTTATGACTTGATGGGGTCACTTGGACCCCAATTTGAAAATTCCTTGCACACCAACACTGTATATAAATGTACTGTGGGACCCCGTTTTTATGACTTGAGGGGCTCACTTGGACCCCGTTTTGAAAATTCCTAGCGCCAACACTGTATATAAATGTACTGTGGGACCCCGTTTTAATGACTTGAGGGGGTCCCTGGGACCCCGTTTTGAAAATTCCTAGCGCCAACACTGTATATAAATGTACTGTGGGACCCTGTTTTTATGACTTGATGGGGTCACTTGGACCCCAATTTGAAAATTCCTTGCACCAACACTGTATATAAATGTACTGTGGCACCCCGTTTTTATGACTTGAGGGGCTCACTTGGACCCCGTTTTGAAAATTTCTAGAGCCAACACTGTATATAAATGTACTGTGGGACCCCGTTTTTATGACTTGAGGGGGTCCCTGGGACCCCGTTTTGAAAATTCCTAGCGCCAACACTGTATATAAATGTACTGTGGGACCCCGTTTTTATGACTTGATGGGGTCACTTGGACCCCAATTTGAAAATTCCTTGCACCAACACTGTCTATAAATGTACTGTGGCACCCCGTTTTTATGACTTGAGGGAGTCACTTGGACCCCGTTTTGAAAATTCCTAGCGCCAACACTGTATAAAAATGTACTGTGGGACCCCGTTTTTATGACTTGATGGGGTCCCTGGGACTCCGTTTTGAAAATTCCTAGCGCCAACACTGTATATAAATGTACTGTAGAACCCCGTTTTTATGACTTGATGGGGTCCCTGGGACCCCGTTTTGAAATTCCTATCGCCAACAATGTATATAAATGTACTGTAGGACCCCGTTTTTATGACTTGATGGGGTCCCTGGGACCCCGTTTTGAAAATTCCTATCGCCAACAATGTATATAAATGTACTGTAGGACCCCGTTTTTATGACTTGAGGGGCTCACTTGGACCCAGTTTTGAAATTCCTAGCGCCAACACTGTATATAAATGTACTGTGGGACCCCGTTTTTATGACTTGAGGGGGTCCCTGGGACCCCGTTTTGAAAATTCCTAGCGCCAACACTGTATATAAATGTACTGTGGGACCCCGTTTTTATGACTTGATGGGGTCCCTGGGACCCCGTTTTGAAAATTCCTAGCGCCAACACTGTATATAAATGTACTGTGGGACCCCGTTTTTATGACTTGAGGGGGTCACTTGGACCCCGTTTTGAAAATTCCTAGCGCCAACACTGTATATAAATGTACTGTGGGACCCCGTTTTTATGACTTGAGGGGGTCCCTGGGACCCCGTTTTGAAAATTCCTAGCGCCAATACTGTATATAGATCAGGGGTATCCAAACTTTTTCCACTGAGGGCCGCACACGGAAAAATTAAAGCATGTGGGACCATTTTGATATTTTTTATTTTCAAACCAAAACAAAATATATGGATTTTTTATTTATTTTACCTTTAGGGGTCCAGGGGACCATAAAGGGTCTCAGTCATTAAAATGTTAAAAATAAGTCAGATTATATATTTTTTTAAATTATTTAACGCTTACAGTAAATCTCTATATCAACTTCAAGTTGATATAAAGTAATACAAATTTAAAAAAAATGTTTTATGGCTTTTCTGTCAAAAACAACTTAGTTTTTTTCACAGTAAAACTGAAATATGCAATATTTAGTAATTAGAGCCCTAAAAGATCAATAATGCAGGACACCATTGATTTTAATTATTTCATATTTTTGAGTAATCACAGTGAAAAGATAAATAAAAAATCACTAAATATATTTGGGATCCAAAAAGTGCCCCACTCATAAAGTGATACATTTTTATTAGGTTTTTCTTTTACTTTCAACACTTAAAGTTACGAGATGAACTTCAGATATATCTGTCAATTTTATGCTGGAACTATTATTTTGTTTGTTTTATGCGCTTTTGTCAAAGAAAACGTTGATGTTTTTATATGGCTACTACGCAATATATGCAATATTTACCACATAAAACATTTTAAAGGGAAATATTTGAAGTATTGGAGCCCTGAAAATAATTCATTATAACATGGATTTTTTGTCTTTTTTTTTTTTTTTTTTTGAGCAATGGCAAAAAAAAGAAAAATAGAAAGACAAAAGAAGAAAAAAACAGCCTGCATGGCAGCTTTTGTGTCAACGTTGCAACTTTTTCTCGTTAGATTTCACCTCATTCCACTTTTTTTAATGTTCTTTTTTATTTTTACAGTAGTATTTCCAGAATGTGTGGCGGGCCGGTAAACAATTAGCTGCGGGCCGCAAATGGCCCCCGGGCCGCATTTTGGACACCACTGATATGGATGTACTGTGGGACCCCGTTTTTATGACTTGATGGGGTCCCTGGGACACCGTTTTGAAAATTCCTAGCGCCAATACTGTATATAGATCAGGGGTGTCCAACTTTTTCCACTGAGGGCCGCACACGGAAAAATTAAAGCATGTGGGGGCCATTTTGATATTTTTCATTTTCAAACCAAAACAAAATATATGGATTTTTTATGTATTTTACCTTTAGGGGTCCAGGGGACCATAAAGGGTCTCAGTCATTAAAATGTTAAAAATAAGTCAGATTATATATTTTTTTAATTATTTAACGCTTACAGTACATCTCTATATCAACTTCAAGTTGATATAAAGTAATACAAATTAAAAAATGGCTTTTCTGTCAAAAACAACTTAGTTTTTTTACAGTAAAACTGAAATATGCAGTATTTAGTAATTAGAGCCCTAAAAGATCAATAATGCAGGACACCATTGATTTTAATTATTTCATATTTTTGAGTAATCACAGTGAAAAGATAAATAAAAAATCACTAAATATATTTGGGATCCAAAAAGTGCCCCACTCAAAGTGATACATTTTTATTAGGTTTTTCTTTTACTTTCAACACTTAAGTTACGAGACCAACTTCAGATATATCTGTCAATTTTATGCTGGAACTATTATTTTGTTGGTTTTATGCGCTTTTGTCAAAGAAAACGTTGATGTTTTTATATGGCTACTACACAATATATACAATATTTACCACATAAAACATTTTAAAGTGAAATATTTGAAGTTTTTGGAGCCCTGAAAATAATTCATTATAACATGGATTTTTTTGTCTTTTTTTTTTTTTTTTGAGCAATGGCAAAAAAAAGAAAAAGAAAGAAAGACAAAAGAAGAAAAAAACGGCCTGCATGGCAGCTTTTGTGTCAACGTTGCAACTTTTTCTCGTTAAGATTTCACCTCATTCCACTTTTTTTAATGTTCTTTTTTATTTTTACAATAGTATTTCCAGAATGTGTGGCGGGCCGGTAAACAATCAGCTGCGGGCCGCACTTTGGACACCACTGATATGGATGTACTGTGGGACCCCCGTTTTTATGACTTGATGGGGTCCCTGGGACCCCGTTTTGAAAAGGCCTAGCGCCAACACTGTATATATGCTTCAATATAGAGGCAACTTATTTTTCCACTCCACTGCTACTTTAATGGAGTTGGCAACACGAAAGTTTAACAGGTTCTTTCGTCAACAAATTGGCTTTGGTGGTGGAGTGCTCTTGTTACCCGCGCACTCTCCGGTTGTAGGTCGCCCGC
This sequence comes from Entelurus aequoreus, assembly GCF_033978785.1. Lineage (NCBI taxonomy): Eukaryota > Metazoa > Chordata > Actinopteri > Syngnathiformes > Syngnathidae > Entelurus > Entelurus aequoreus. Next base: position 74,284,265 of record NC_084733.1, on the reverse strand, counting down.
GCAGAGCGGAACAGGACGCAACAAGGTGTAAGTGAAGTGAGCTTCCAGCTGACAGTTGAGCCAGAGTATTTATCACCTGGCTGATCCGGGGGGGAAGCTTCCTCTCGCGCCTAATTGGACCCACCGTGTTCTCAGGCTCCGGGGGCTTGAATCAGCGAGGCTCACTACTGCTTGGATTGGCGAGCATCCAGAGGGCATCTGCTGAGTGGCGGGAGGCACGTCCACATGAACACACACTAGATTTGTACATTCACGTCCACGCTCTTCCCCCAAGGTTAAGGAGCCAAGCAGTTTTGCCTGTCAAAATAAAAGATTCTATTCATCTCGACGGGTTTTAGAATCTCTTGTCGTTTTTAATGCCAGCTTTTTTCTCCTCCGTGCAGCCTCAGCTGGCTTGTCACAAAAAGGAAAGAAAGAAAGAAAAAAAAAAAAAAGGACTTTGTGGGCAAATAAAGTTGCTCTTTCAGCAGTTGGAAGTCAGCGCAGAGAGTCTTCAAGAAGAACATGAGTGCTGCCCACTTCTCGAGAACGGGCGCAAATGGGTTTTTTTTCCTCGCCATCTTGACGCCTTCGGTAAATGCAGCTCTAAGAGAGGTGCCGTTCGACCCCGCAATGTAGGACACGTGCAGTGAAAAGTAGGACGGAGCGGCAGGAGGCCGCCAGTTTGATCCCCTCGCAAAGCCGGCCAATGATTAAATGGCGTGGTAGCTATACTGTTGCCGTGACGACCAAATGTTATTTGTGACGGAATAGGTCGCGATAATGGAAGAACTAGAAAAGCACTCAAAAGGTACGACCCCTGGCAAAACTAAACCAAAAAACACTACCAGTGTTGCACCACCTCTGGCTTTTATGAGAGCCTGCAGCCTCTGAGTGACAGAAAGAAGTCGTCATCAATCTTGCTCCAACTTTCTCTGATTGCGGTTGTCAGATCAGCTCACAGGTTGGAGTCTTGACATCCAACTTTATTTTTCAACTTCCACCACCCATGTTCACTTAGATTGAGATCCGGACTATTTGCAGACCACGACACTGACCTTCAGTATCTTTCTTTAAGGAACATTCTTACTGTTTTTTGCTGGTATGGCAAGATGCGTTATCATCTTGAAAAACGTGGTCATCATTCACAAACACCCTTTGCCATGCCAACAAAGCAAGCATGCCTGATAGAAAGCACTCAAAAGTAACCATCCACTTTTCAAAATGTGATAGCTCGATGTTAATTACATTGTATTTGACATAGACATGCTACTCATTAGCATTAGCACACTTTAGGAATGAGTACTGAATCTGGTACTTTTTTTGGCATCGACCGAATCCCACCAGTACTACCGGCCACCGATTTACGAAAAATCCGACGGTGCCGTGTTTCGAAACCATCTTGGCACTTGGCGATCACTCCAGCAGCACTGAGAGCAGACTCAGCCAATCTACCCCTTGGTATTGTTGCACTTTACAATTGAATGAACAAAACGCTTAAAAGTAAGTAAGGTAAAGCTCCACTTTTCAAAATGCACTAGCTTGATGCTAATATACATTGGCATTGCTAAAGACATGCTAGTGATTAGCATTAAGGATTTGACATGTTTTCAACAGCTCCAAATGTTTTAATGAAAACTAAAACTAAGATTTATGTTACAATTTAAAACAGCTGGTAAATACAGTGTAAACACTTTTTAGGGCGCACCAAAAGACTAGGCAGCAAAGACTGGATTGATTAGCCAACACACCATAAACTCTACACTACTGCCAACGTCTTGGACTTGCAACTGTAATTGAGATTCAGAGACCCCTGGCAAAACGGATGGCATCATGAAAACTAAAACAAAAAACACTACTAGTGTTGCACCACCTCTGGCTTTTATGAGAGCCTGCAGTCTCTGAGGTATGGACTTATTAACGAGTGACAGAAAGAAGTCTTCATCAATCTTGCTCCAACTTTCTCTGATAGCGGTTGTCAGATCAGCTCACAAGTTAAAGTCTTGACATCCAACTTTTTCTTCAACTTCGACCTCACATTTTCACTTAGATTGAGTTCCGGACTATTTGCAGACCACGACACTGACCTTCAGTATCTTTCTTCAAGGAACGTTCTTACAGTTGTTGCTGGTATGGCAAGATGCCTTGAAAAAAGTGGTCATCGTCCACAAACATCCTTTTTTCCATTGATAGAGTAAGAGACAATGTGAACTTGTGTATTTATGGAAGCAGCATATCATTGATGACTGTGGAAATGTGCACGTTTTCTTCAGGCTGTCGTCTTCGTAAATATAACTGGAACCAAAACCAAACAAAAGTTCCATCATCATCACCTTGCCCGATGCAGATTCACCATTCATCACTGAATATGACTTTCACCCAGTCATCCATAATCCACAATTGTCCTTAGCCTATTGAAACCTTGTTTTTTATATGTTTAGATGTTAATAACGGCTTTTGTTGAGCCTTTCTGTATTTAAATTCAACTTCCTTATACAAACATACACATACTGTACATATACATTCACTGTACAAACATACATATACACATACTGTACATATACACTCACTGTACAAACACATATACACATACTGTACATATACATTCACTGTACAAGCACACATATACACATACTGTACATATACAAGTACACATGCATACATACACTCATGCACATAATCACGTTTCATCAAACATATATTAACGTTGTTGCCCTAGGGTAAACTGGGTATAACACATGGCACACTGACAAAGCTTAACCTATTGTTACTATAACAATCTACAAGGTTAATGTAGGTTGCTTCTCTTTCTTCCCCTCCATTTTTCTGCATTCTTTCGTATCTCAAGTTATCATTACGTATATGTATTGTTGCATTTGAACAACTGTATTGTTGATAATAAAGGTAAAGTATTGGTATTGTTCATTATCAATAGCACTATTTCTATTGGTATTCGTATTGCTCCATTTTTAGTGTAATAATGCGCATTGTCATTTCTGTATTATTTTTTATTTTCGCCAACTGCTTATTTGCTATTACTTTTACCATCATATTTGTACATGTCGTATTTGCTGATGTTGCTCTGTTGTTGTTGTTGTTGTTGTGTTTGCTGTTGTTGTTTTTGTCTCTCTGTCTAATCCCCCTCTTGTCCCCACAATTCCCCCCTCTGTCTTCCTTTTTTTCTCTTTCTATCCCCTCCTGCTCCGGCCCGGCTGCACCAAATGATAATATAAATACATTTAATAAAGTCAAATACAAATAAGGCAACAAGAGAAGTATCCTACACTATCTTTTGTAAAGTAAATCTGAACAGCCGATATGAGCATCTACATCTACTATATGATTTGCCTGAGAAGCTGGACAGGACAAAAAAAAAAAAAAAAAAAAAAAAATTCAACTTCCTTTCTGCACTTTCTTAAAGTTCGGTCACAGATGGCGACTCCATTTTCCTCCCATTTGTTCTTCGTTTGTTTCACTGTGCATGTTCTGTTTTCAAGACATATTGCTTGAAGTTTTCTGTTTTGACGCTTTGATGTTTCCTTGGTCTACCAGTATGCTTGCCTTTTATAACCTCCTCCATGTTGTTTGTACTTGGTCCAGATTTTAGACCCAGCTGACTGTGAACAATCAACATTTTGTGCAACCTTGCGTGATGATTTACCTTTTTGAAGACGTTTGATAATCCTCTCCTTTGTTTCAATCGTGTCGGACCAATGATTCATGTCAATCCACCTGGTGCAAAAGCCCTGTGTAATATACCGGGGTTTTTTTTAACCATAAGGCACATGTCAATGAGCGGGACTATTCAGGTCTACTTTTTAAAGGCTTAAAGGAGTCATATTAGGATTTTTATTTTCTACATTTAAAACACTTCCTGGTTCTTTGGTCAAAATAATGCATAGGTTATCTTTTACAGACAATCTTCTAGTCCCTTTCTGACCGTCTCTTCAGGATGTGCCGTTTTCTGGGCAGGCTTCACTTCGACAGCGACATCTATGTTGTATTATTATTATTATTATTATTTTTTTTTATTCTGCAAATTTTTTTTTAAACTTTTTATTCGACCCCTTTTACCGTATTGCATTTGCATTATCTTGTTTAGCACACTCATTGTTTATGTTCTTTGTTTGTTTTTTTTTTGTTTTGCTTAGTTGTTGTTTTTTTTGTTGTTGGTTTTTTTTTTGTTTGTTTTTTGTTTGCTCCATGCTTTTTTAACCTGTAAAGCACTTTGGTGCAATCTAAAAAGTTGTTGAAAATGTACTATATAAATAAAGTTGACTTGACTTGACTTGTACCGATAGTTTTTAGAGCTTCCATAGCGAGTCTACTGACAGATATAAATTAAAACTGTACGCTACTTTGTATTAGAAATGGCAACAACGGAGGGTAAATGCCCCACAACAAGAGGACAGAGAAGAAGAATGAGCTTATTGACTACGGCGTGGACTACAATGGCGGACGCGTGCAAATTATCAGGACTTAAGCAGATCCCAAATCAACAACAGCATGTACCAATTGGTAAGAAAAGTTGGTTTTGCATTATATTGCAAAACAAAACACCAGATAATGTCTCCTAATAGGTGCCATTTTGGGGTCCTTATACACACACACACACACCATAATAATACACGTATGTTGAAGCACAGTACGTCTGATTATGCTAGCCGTAATGATCGGACGGTTCATCGAAGCTGTAATAGCTGCCAAATACTTTTGGCAATATAGTGTATTTACTGAGTTTGTAAACAGAAACAAAAAATACAATATTTTTTGATAGAAACGCATGTCGATCTAACCACTGTGGTATTGACTTGATATCATTCCTGTCTAGATGTTTTTACATTAAAGAGCTCTAGCTAGCGGTTAGCAGATAGCATATCTTGCTACGGTGTGTACTGTAGCATGTTTAGCTATTCCTCATCCTCCTGGGATATTTCTTGTAAGAAACACTATTTATTATACTATAACGATAGCACACTATATTGCCAAAATATTTGGCCACCTGCCTTGACTCACATATGAACTTGGAAGTGCCATCCCATTCCTAACCCATAGGGTTCAATATAATGTCGGTCCACCTTTTGCAGCTGTTGCAGCTTCAACTCTTCTGGGAAGGCTGTCCACAAGGTTGCGGAGTGTGTTTATAGGAATTTTCCACCATTCTTCCAAAAGCGCCACACACTGATGTTGGTCCAGAAGGCCTGGCTCTCAGTCTCCGTTCTAATTCATCCCAAAAGTGTTATATCGGGTTCAGGTCAGGACTCTGTGCAGGCCAGTCAAGTTCAACCACACCAGACTCTGTCATCCATGTCTTGATGGAACTTGTCATGTTGGAAGAGGAAGGGGCCCTCTGCAAACTGTTCCCACACGGTTGGGCGCATGGAATTGTCCAACATGTTTTGGTAAGTTCCTTTCACTGGAACTACGGGGCCAAGCCCAGCTCGTGAAAAACAACCCCACACCATAATTCTGATAATTTGGATAGGTGGCCAAATACTTTTGGCAATATAGTGTATTAAAAGCTCAACATTTATATTGTCTATATGGCGCAACCCTAACCGGGAGTGAAATAAATGCGTAAAGAGAGCTAGAACGTTCCCCCATGACCACAAAGTAGAAGATGAACAAGGCAAGAGGCTGTGTTCATGTGTCCTATATAAGCCTCATTAGCCTGCAACATGTGGAGGCGCCACACAAAGCGCTGCAGTGACAACAACGTTCTCCCAGCCACCGTGGACGTCTTCTTCTGGATATAATTGGACGTTTCCCATTTCCCCGGCAGAGAGGGGCTCAGACTTGTTTTTGTGTACTTGGGTTTTTTTATTTTTTTATTTTTTTAGCCCCGAATATAGGCACACGGTGATGAACCTTCATGCTGCATGGTGGCTGCAGGAAGCAGCATTACTGCCAGACTCACTGACAGCTTCTCTGTGTGAACACTGTCTGCTTTCAAGCCACACCAATAAGTAAAGGTACAGTAGAAAGAAACTTAGACTGGACACTCAACTTCTCCGCTGGGCCACCTAATTGAATTGTTGTCATTATGAATCCAATTATTTTGTTGTATCAAATAGTGATTTTTATTTATTCTTTAAAGGCCTACTGAAACCCACTACTACCGACCACGCAGTCTGATAGTTTATATATCAATGATGAAATCTTAACATTGCAACACATGCCAATACGGCCGGGTTAGATTAGTAAAGTGCAATTTTAAATTTCCCGCGAAATATCCTGCTGAAAACGTCTCGGTATGATGACGTTTGCGCGTGACGTCACGGATTGTAGCGGACATTTTGGGACAGCATTGTGGCCAGCTATTAAGTCGTCTGTTTTCATCGCAAAATTCCACAGTATTCTGGACATCTGTGTTGGTGAATCTTTTGCAATTTGTTTAATGTACAATGAAGACAGCAAAGAAGAAAGCTGTAGGTGGGAAGCGGTGTATTACCGGCAGGCTGCAGCAACACAAACACGTAGCCGGTGTTTCATTGTTTACATTCCCGAAATATGACAGTCAAGCTTTACCATTGGCCTGTGGAGAACTGGGACAACAGAGACTCTTACCAGGAGGACTTTGAGTTGGATACGCGCTACCGTGAGTACGCAGCTGCGGCTTCCAAACATTTCATCGCTTGCCCGTACGTGCGTGCCGCTATGTGCATGTCACGTACGTAACTTTGGGGACTTTGGGGAAATATATGTGCTGTATGAACTTTGTGGAGGTGAACGATACTTTGGGCTGTGGGATTGAGTGTGTTGTGCGGGTGTTTGATTTGTATTGGCGGGTTATATGGACGGGAGGGGGGAGGTGTTTGTTATGCGGGATTAATTTGTGGCATATTAAATATAAGCCTGGTTGTGTTGTGGCTAATAGAGTATATATATGTCTTGTGTTTATTTACTGTTTTAGTCATTCCCAGCTGAATATCAGGTCCCACCCGCCTCTCACAGCATCTTCCCTATCTGAATCACTTCCACTGCCCTCTAGTCCTTCACTCTCACTTTCCTCATCCACAAATCTTTCATCCTCGCTCAAATTAATGGGGTAATCGTCGCTTTCTCTGTCCGAATCGCTCTCGCTGCTGGTGGCCATGATTGTAAACAATGTGCAGATGTGAGGATCTCCACAACCTGTGACGTCACGCTACTTCCGGTACAGGCAAGGCTTTATTATCAGCGACCAAAAGTTGCAAACTTTATCGTCGATGTTCTCTACTAAATCCTTTCAGCAAAAATATGGCAATATCGCGAAATGATCAAGTATGACACATAGAATGAACCTGCTATCCCCGTTTAAATAAGAAAATCTCATTTCAGTAGGCCTTTAATTAAATATTATTAGCAACTTAGCTTGTATTATTGCAGAGCAATTTCTGCGTTTTTAGGGCCCAAGCATATCTGAAAACAAACAGAAAGCTCGGTTTCCGTCGGCTATTTTTAGGCCAAAAAACCGGGGTCGTATTTTAACAAGCTCTTCCAAATAAAGTATGGTTGAAATGACAGATACTAGACCACAGGTGTCAAACTCAAGGCCCGGGGGCAAGATCTGGCCGGCCATATAAATTTGAATGGCCTGTGAAAGCCTGGAAATAATATCCATCAATAAAGTAGTTTATCTTTCTTACTTTTTTTATTTTGACTGTCCCGGCCCGGGCACATGCCGGTGCGCATTCCTCAATGAGCCCCACGGAGCGCACCTCGGGACACGCCCATGGCCGCTCATCTCCTGCACGCGTCACTCCGGCGGCAGCAAGCAGCTGCAATCAATTTTTTTTTTTTTAATAAATGTTGATTTCTATTTACTGTTTTAATTGGATTTTCCCTTTAAAATCGTTTTTAATCATATTCATTTTTATATTGTTTTTATATTAGTTTTATATTTATCTATTTTTAGTTTTTATTCAGTCATTGGTGGAGCTAAGGATAATATTTGAACATTGATTTTAATATAGTTTTTAATATTGTTGTGCAGCACTTTGGAAACATTTTTTTTGTTTAAATGTGCTATATAAATAAAGTGGATTGGATTGGATTGGATCAATCAGCACTTGGTAATGATCTTCCTGGGATTCTTAAGCCTGTGCAGACCTGCGTTCCGGGCCAGAACGTAATCATCTGTTCCTGTACCGTAAGCGATCGAGCTCTATTAACCTTGCTCTCTCTATGTGTTCTCCACCATCGTGTTTGATTGGTCTCGTGCCTTCCTTGTCATCCTTCCTGCAGTCTGCCTTCGTTCCACGTGATGAGCTGTGCGTCT